>NC_047171.1:6253234-6556046 GCF_009819705.1 Hippoglossus hippoglossus | reverse complement strand
TGTAAAGTATGTGCACTGTACATATTGCAGATTCACCACAATAATAATCACAGGCTGAAATAGATGCGAGAAGAAGAAAGTATTAAAGTAATAATTGATTGCTTCGTAATGAAGATTTAATATTAGCTCCATTGATACTACAGGTATTTGGATGAATTATTAAAGTCATGCCAGGTAGATTCACATTTGACTCTACATTCAATTAAAGTTGTTGATCAAGCTCAACTGAACTAATGGCTGCAGCTACAAAAGTGAGTTCAAAGTGGATCAAATGTCTTAAACAGTGAGAAGTTGCAGATGGGATGTATGGACATAAATAAAAGAGCAGATAAGAAGACAGGCAGACAGTTAGACATACGAGGTTTTCTCCCTCATTTGACCTCTTTGAGCGAATGGCAGCTGTTTTTCAATGAGCTCATAATGGTGGAAGCCCGGTATTTGTCATGTCTGCCTGCATATATGTGTGTGTGTGTGTGTGTGTGTGTGTGTGTGTGTGTGTGTGTGTGTGTGTGTGTGTGTGTGTGTGTGTGTGTGTGTGTGTGTGTGTGTTTTGTGTGTGTGTGTGTAGACCTACCAGAGTGGATTTCTGGGCGGTGAGTCACATAAAGTGGAGATTGCAGAGTCAGGCAGAAGCATATCCCTGTGTCCCTGAGCAAAAAAACTCCTCCAACCTATACAAACACACACACACACACACACACACACACACACACACACACAGACTCAGGCCTTTATTTCAATGACTGTGATCCATTGCCAAACAAAAAGGCCCCAAAACTAAAAAAAGTACATAATCATACCGAGTAGTACAATCGACATCATCATTATCATAAATGACCCAAAGATAGGTTTTAGCTAACAGATTTTCGTAAAAAATTAAACGTCTCTTAAATCCATTTGTATCGTGCAAGTTGATCTTACTTATAAGAAGGAAAATGGCAACAAATTGAAAAAATCAGTTTAGTAGTTTTTGCTGAAGCCTGCTTACAAACAAACAAACACCAATGAAATCACTGATAAACTCCATCAAACTGCAAACTCTCATAGATATCACTCCCCCAGAGGTGCCTGACTTTTCCAGAGAAAGATCCATTAATTATTCCCTGGGATATCAGTGAAAATTTAGAAAGAAAAAAAAATCGTGGATCCGCATATATTCGGATTCACAGCAAAATTGAATTGGTTCTTCCCTCACCGATCCTGGATCCTTCCACCAAGTTCCGTGGTCTTCTGTCCAGCAGTTTCTGTGTAATCCTGCTCACATATAAACAACCGCCAATAAAAACACAACCTCCTGAGCAGATGTAAAAATCTAGGGATCTGATTGGTTTGAGAAGGGCTCAAGTTTATTGGTAGAAACCTTGTTTTTCCCAGACCCCTATCCATTCAATCAAGGCACACAAGTCCAGTTTAATAAATATTATACATGTTTAAGGCAAAAACAAGTACATTATCCATATTATATCTGTTGAATGAACTGGATGGTGAGAAATAAGTATATAACACAAATCTAACATGAGCGAGGAACTTTTTACAGTGTATAGCAAGACTCAGACGAAATGATGACTGTATAGAAAGATGATCAGACCTTTGATCAGACATCTGGACTGATGTTTGGCAGCTTCGAGCAGACTGCCGGAGCATCACGGTTAACCGAAGATATAAATCAAGTTGAGTCTCTGACTTCACCGCAGTGATTCAGCTGATAACAGAGCCTCTGTTGCCAGGAAACAGTCTGTAGCAAAACTGCATTGAAAAACTAAAGGCCTCTAAACACTATAGACAATGTGTCTGTTGTCTTTGACAAAATTAGCCTTTAGCTAGTCTCACAACTTATTTCATAAGTTGGTGAGCCACACTTGTGCGTTTTGTGACACGTTCCTCTGTACTTCAGTTTATTTTGAGTCAATCCCACAATTTCTACTTAGGGTGTAGTACCTTCTCACTAGAGAACCAAATGTGTATTAATCCACCACCTATAGTTTGAGTAATATTTCCTTTGAATAAAACATTACTGCTCAACTGTTTAAGGAAAGAATACTTTTGTATTTGTGGTTTAACAAATTAGCAAGGAGGGTACAGAAGTTACAAAGTCAATACATTGACATATTTCCGTAGTTATTATACATCATCATGTTGCACATTCCAAAAGTTAGTTTCCTTGGGGGACTTCGGTGAAGTGTGACAAAAATTGCAGGTTCAGTCTGAAACCAATTGTTACCAGCTGCAGCAGCGAGGTTGGTCTTATTTTCACCCTGTGTGTGTCTGTATATGTGTGTCGTCATGGCAAAGTGTGACCCTTTGGACACCTCCTGTAGTGGAAACTACCACAGAGGTGGACTGGAGAACTTTGGCAGGTGATAATGTGTCTGTGGACAGATGTTGTCGATGTGGCAGGGTCACAACTGTGAAAGACACGGTCACCAAACTTTACCGGTGTTGAAGGCCGAGTTTGAAGAGCTGCTCTGACCCATAAGTATTGAAAACACGTGTAATAATTTAATAACCATTAAGTACTTATGTAGTTAATAATACAAATAACAATAACTTTATTTGTATAGCACTTATCTAAACAAGGTTACAAAGTTCTACACGATATAAAGTTAATTAAAGTAAATGAATCAGACCATTGTACCGATTCCGGGGCTGCATAATTTACTGCCCTTTTCAGACATGTTCTATTTAGGTGAAGTCATTTGTCTAAGCCACATTTGAATGTGCGTTCGAAGGGACACGGCTCACTGTGACACAAGTCGTTCTCCGGATGCAGCGTCTGAAGGATACAGCCCCTGAACTGAGAAACAGCCATGTAGTAATGATTGGTCATGGGTCAGGAGGTCACCATGGCGACAGACGTCTGGGCTGCTATGATCCCATCGCAAGATGGTCAATCTTTACTGTACTTCACTCTGTTATTCAGGTTCATTAAACTTATGTAATTCAATACATCATAATTGGAAAAAAATACATGAATGGCAACTCAGTTAATGGAAGAGACATAAAATATGATGTCACTGCTGCTGTGGTAGATAGAATCATGGAGTCAGAATTAGGTTTATGTGAGAAACGGTTTCTATTTCTTAGATGGGACACTCGCTGCTTCGATTGACCTCCCAGCTGTACTTACATTCCTATGTGGGATTACACACACACACACACACACACACACACACACACACACACACACACACACACACACACACACACACACACACACACACACACACACACACACACACACACACACACACACACACACACACACACACACACACACACACACACACGTACGTGGTAGTGATGTATTAAACACTGTCCTGTTTATGTTGTGCACTGTTTGTACATGTGGTTCTATGTCTCCCTATTTGTTTGTCTCTATCCATCAGTGTCTCAGTAAAGAGAAGCAGAGCCACTCTTCCATCTGCACCATCATTACATGACATCACACAGTGTCACAGTGTGTGTTGCAACAGGAGGAGGTTCTGCTCTTTCTTTTGTCAGCAGTGCGAGTTCGACGGACTGATCCAGCCTCTGATTCATGTCAGAGGAATCGGGAACATGAGTGGGTCTGAGCTGCCTGGCTGCTCTGTGGTTAAGACTCCATGTCAGGTAGAATGAGTGCACATCAGACGAGTGTTGACAGAGGAACCCAGCCAGGTGATCAAAATGGGCGATGATTCACTGTCTGACTTAGGAAGGCAGAGAGAGAGGGGGGGGGGAAGACTGAGATGACTGTAAAAATCTGTGTAACTGCTCTTATAACTTTCTTTTACCCATTTATCTTTTATGAATTACATTCCCAAATAACAAGATCATCCGATTTAACCTCATCAACACAGTGAATCCGAACTCTTTGTTGGGAGATTTTAGCAGCATTTATTTTTGGTGAAGCTTTCAAGAGAGTAGCTACAGCAATAAATCAAAAAATGTGCAGTCATTTATTTACATACTGTTATGTTTTTAGCTGCAACAAGACCAACTAACTCCAATCACTTTTCTATTAACAGAAAAGCAAGTCAAGTTTATTTGTATAGCGCATTTCAACAAGGCAGTTCAAAGTGCTTTACATAAAATATCAATGTATAAATATCAATATCATGACAAATTGTAAAAGCAACATAAGACAAAAGAGAAGAAGAAGAAAAAAATTAATTGGAAAAAGTCAAATCGAGAATTTAAAGAAAATACATAAAATAAGAAATAAAAAAGAGTGAAAGTAACAGTGCAGTGGAAGTCATTATTATTATTTGATTAAATTGTTCATAATGTAGCTGGAGATCAGAAATATATTTTGGCTCTAAATAGTTTAGTGCTATATAAACAAACAGCAGTAATTTGAAGTAAGTGCTTTGACAGACAGGGAGTGACTGGTTAGTGAGGACTCGAGCAGCAGTATGTGGAATCAACAGTAACAGTTGATTTAGTGATGGGGATCATTCAGGATATATAGGGAGATGAACACATCCACACATGTGGAAGTGAGTTCTTAGCAGGTTAGCGGGTGGGGCGCAGCCTCAACAGCTGTGAGACGACTCCAACATCCCAAACCACATCAGTGACGGCTGCGACCCACACACACACACACACACACACATCTGCACATACACACAGCTGCATCTGGATACGCCTCAGCTCTCATATTAATTCTCACAAACTTCGTCTTATCAAAACATATTGTACCTACACAGTAATGTTGTCAGATGCAGTGAGCTGCAGAACCAATAGTCTACAGTTATAGGAGCAACAATACACAGACAAAAACTGGGGGGGAAAAGTACTTCTCTCCTTTAATCATGTTCAGTTTGAGGGGGAATGAATCAGGATATTTTAGGAACATTAGTGGATTTGTGTAATTACTGATGCACCACTGATGACCACAGACATGCTGGGGAACACACCCTGCCCTGCCCAAGGGCTCGCTCCAGCCATCTGTGCTGTGTGTATGTGTTGAATGTACATGTGTATATATGTGTAGTGTGTGTCTGTGTGTGTGTGTGTGTAGAAGGAACAACATACTGCTCATGACTGTGTTATCAGTGAAACACTCCATCTTTATTTCCTAGTGTGCATTCAATATTTTGACTGACTGAACAGTGTTGATTGACATGATAGAAATCTTTCACTCTAATTCGTTTTGAAAGAGCACTCGCTCACACTGGACATGCACAGAGTGTCTGAGAGTTATTTTAAACTTCAGGCTTTGCTTTAAATAAGAAATTAAATGAAATCTTGTCGATCAATCTAGTTTTTCTCTTCTCCGGAACATTAGTACCCAGGTTCATTTAAACATGACTTAACTGCCATAACTTAACGGCCAAAAAACATTGATTTATATTGTTTTATAATTCATTCTGCCTCATTATGCATTGTCATGCATAGTGTAAAACCTAACCCTTCTTTCTTGGTTACGCAATATAACAGTTGGTGGGTTTTAGTTTAAAGCCCCGTAAGAGCTGCCTTTCCTGAGCAGACTCTTGACTTCTGACCCTCTGCTGGGAGTCACACAGGTCAGAACACCACACTCTGGTTTATTTATTCAGTTCTCTAAACATCCGCTGCACATCGTACTCTGTGTGTGTGTGTGTGTGTGTGTGTGTGTGTGTGTGTGTGTGTGTGTGTGTGTGTGTGTGTGTGTGTGTGTGTCTTTTGATGTTTTTGTGCATGGGTGTAACACCGTTGTCATTTATGTCTTATCATAAATGACTCTGAGATAAACGGTGCTTTTACAGGGGTTAAAACTTGTAAATACCCCGCCCACCGCCCAGTGTCAGCTGGGATTGGCTCCAGTTCCCCCCCGTGACCCTCAGAGGATGAGCATTATAGATAATAGATTGATGGATGGACTTGTTAATCCTTATTGTCTGGTTCAGTAAAACTAAAACTGGAAAAGGTGCTTTTATAAGCTGCCATTTCTGGGTTTAAAATAATCCCATTCAGTCATAAGTATCCCTTTACAAACCAAAGGAACAGGAGTGTATCATCTTTCAAGTCTATTGTTATTTTATTTTTATGACAACTGTGATTCTATTGTTGGACAAAACCAAAGTGACACAGTCTGTCATCCCCAGCCGTTACCTTGGAAAATGAACAGCTTCTCCCTGAACACAACACGAGTTTCTCCAGCCACGCTGACATCTCTGAGGCTGCAGGCGCACTGTAAGGCTCATAGTGACAACAGCACTTTGATGTTTAGCAAAGTTTTATCATCTTGATTTACAAAGTATAGATAAGGCTGATGGAAGGGGTGTTCGTTTTTCAAATATTTGGTCATAAACCAAAGTTTCAGACAAAATTTTATTCTGACCTGATGGAGGAAAAGATATGAAAAGAATAAAAACAACAACCTCTCCAACAGATGTCATTACGATTAATCAATTCAAGACACATTTTAATCTGAAACAAAAATGTCAACAGGCTTGTAACAGTAGCGGGAAAGTCGGGGGATGACCCTGAATATTTGTGCAGATTAATGTAATCTGCACAAATATTAATGTAATGTTTTTACCAAAGTTAACATCCCAGAAGCCAGCATCACTCAGTGTATGATGAGATTTCCGTGCGTTAATGGAATACACAGCCTAAAAGACAAATAATTCTAACTGTGTTTAGTCTCTGGAATGATTAGTATAAATAAGTATAAGTTCACTTTTACACATCTTTCCAGTCCAGTCAGGGGGATTCATGCTTTCGGTTCCTCTGCAGTTCATCACCACAAACTGTGACATTTATCTGCATGAACCATTTGTCACTGTGGCAAAGTGCTTCATATGTGGACAGGCCCTGACCTCATGAGTCATGAGTCCCTGTAATAAACTACCTCAGCACCAGTGTTTATTAGTCTTTGGACACACAGGAGACACCAAAGAGACATGTGGGGGGGGGGGAAGCATGTGAAAGAAGACGGCAGAGAGAGAAATGCACACAAATTGGTGAATGTTACGAAACAATAGCGTCTAAAGTTCTTCTTCTTTTATCATAGAATCTAATTTGATATAGTTTACCTAGAATCAATCAAGACAGATGATTCTTTTCAAATTCCTACTTATTTAAAATGTCTTCCTTGTTTTGTATAATGTATCTTTGTTTAAACAAATGAACAAACAAACTGCTAAATTTGATTTAATTAGCTTTTTAAAATGCTGGTGGACTGATTCTGTTACGGCTGGTCTGAACTGAGGTGTTTCCCTCTTTTTCCAGTCCTTGAGTTAACTGTTTCCTTGCTGTAGTTTTGTATTTAGAGGACAGATACAGTATTAGAGTGGTATCGTCTGATCCTACTGCCGACAAGAAAGAAAATAGTCTATAGTCCCAGGCAACTATCTATGCCATCATGAATCTCTGTCTGTCTGTAAATGACTCACATATGTCCAGAACCATTCATCATATCAGCTTCACTTGGTATGTGTATCGTTAAGGGACCAAAGTGCAGCGTTAAATATGTTCAATATTGATAGATTTTGAATAAACAGGCGCGCTGTAGCCGTGGCGACTGGGACTGGCACAACAACAACAACTGGTTTTCAACCAGCATCACCACAGGCCAAGCACAGCGCCCATTCCAAACACGCAGGTTTACAATGGGCGCTGAACTACTTCCTTTAAATCTAGTAAAAATAAAGTAGTATGATTTAGTTCCTAATGAAGCATACGTAAAAAAGCCAAAGATTGAAAGAAGGTACAGGGAAAGTAGAATAGCTGTTTCCTGGGAGGTATATGGAGAGAGTCTGAAGATTTAAGTGGACATTAATAACCAGAATGTGACAGTAAATACTTGTCTTTTCTCTCTTTTTTTTATCCCCTTAAATCATTCCTTTCTCTCATCTGTCACATTTTAGTCCAATAAATATTAGTACTTCCTCGTCTCATTTACTCTCTTTGGGACGATATTTCAGTGAAATTCTGGAGAATGATGTCAGCATTGCACGATCCAAAATGCACATGCACTCACACACACACACACATACACACAGTGGTGTAATGAGAAAAAGGTGCAAGCAGCACAATGCCTTTCAGGGCTGCCAGACGATTGGCCCGCTCCTCGTACCCGCTCCCCTCCCCCAACGTCCCCCATTCTTTTAGGTCCACATCTGTTTCCCAAACTGGGGAAGGGGCCTTAGAGAGAACAATATCTGGGTCAGAGTAAACTCTCTCTTTCTGCGTGCATATGTGCGCACCAGCATGAATGTGTGTGTGTGTGTGTGTGTGTGTGTGTGTGTGTGTGTGTGTGTGTGTGTGTGTGTGTGTGTGTGTGTGTGTGTGTGTGTGTGTGTGTGTGTGTGACATACCACAGGGATCGACTGGATGAAAACGGTCTCACACTCTCTGAACCCGCAGATGCAGTGGCCCAGATGGGTGTGTGTCCATCAGCGTGTCTACGGTTCAGCCCTGACTTGATTCAGAAATTGGATTTGAACCAAAGCCAGGATGAGACAGTATCATCTGCGACCTCTGCACAGAAAGTGAAGTTTTACCAATAACTGAATTACCAACAATGTGCACCACATTCTAATGTTCAATTATATTCTCCTGAAATCCTGAAGCACTGCGACTGACACTCTACATACTGCATTTCAAGCTTTATCCCTCTCTTCAGTCTTTAAAGAGCAAATATTTCCCTTTGAATATTTTGGGCAGAAGTATGACTTTAATAGAGGAAAAATGTTTTACCCATCTGTGATACAGAAGTTTCACTATGTTTTTTCTTCCAGTTCAGAGTTTAATCCACTGGAACATTAGTATATGCTGCCACCTTTGGGACAAAACTGTCAAGACAGTTTCAAATGAAGCCAAACACAAATAATGACACTGACTGAGAAATGTACTTTATTTGTGACAAGATGAAGAAGAAACCACCAAAGTATTACAGAAATATAGCATACAGTTCATCAGTATCATTAGTTAACATCAGTTGTGTTTGATGGATTGTCTCATATTTAATAAAACAGTAAATACCTATTTGTAGAGGATTTCTTAACTTTTTAAAATGAAATAAAAAAAGAACAAATAAGCACAAAAACAGTATTTTTACATTTTACATTGTTTAATTAATTCCTTCTCTAAGGGACACCTGCATTTTTCCATGTGAACAAGTGTTAGTGAAAGAGAAATACTGTGACACAGAGAATTATATACAAAGTACAAAACAACACATCTAAATATAACCTTAAAAACTATAAGGTGTAAATGAAAAAGTGCAACTTACCAATATGCAGTGTAAATAAATTCCAACCAACATATCAAAGAGCAGATATTGATTTGCATTTAGAAATAAATGCATGCAGGTATGTGTCAGATGATTTATTTTTGTGGAGCATTTCTCAACATTTTAAATATTTTGTCTTTACCCTCTGTCTCTCAGCTGTTACATCATCTTCTTTCTGTCTCTGTCTCTCAGCCTCATTTCTTGGGATATTTCTCTTTGGCCAGTCTGACAAACTCCTCAGCACTGTCCAGTGACACCAGGCAGTCCTACAGACAGATAATAAAAAGGATAATAACTTTATTTGTGTAGCACCTTTCAAAACAAAGATACAAAGTGCTTTACAATAAAACAAATGACGCGAGTAATACAATCCAAAACATAAAAAGATAAAACACTATAAATTGTTTCAACCGTACCAATAATTAAGAAAATACAATAAAATGACAGCGAGTCATCCTGCTGGAGGATCTCAGGCAATGATCAGGCTCATAGGAGGTAATCAGATCACAGATGTAGGAGCCTGATCGATCAAGGCTTTTAAAAACAAGCAGTAAAATCTATTCTAAACCCACAGGCTTAGTGAAGGGCAGAGTGGATTGATGTAAAATGGAGATGGAGGCAAGATGCAGGAAAAGAAGGTGAGATGCAGGTACAGACATTGAGGGGAGATAAAGAACAGGAAGATAAAGGATTAAAATAAGAGGCGACAGACTTACACCAGTAAAGAGAGGAGGAAATGAAGGACAAAGAAGATGAGGACGGGAGAACATCACTGTTGTTTTAACCTATATTGTGACATGTGTGTGTGTGTGTGTGTCCTCTTGTACAGCTACCTTTGTGAGGACCAGTTTGAATCTACAACCTACGAAGTGAGGACATTTTGGGAAAGTGAGGACCTTTTAGCCGGTCCCCACTTTGTGACCCCGCTTTAATAGACTGTTTGGGGGATAAGACTTGGTTTTAGGGTTAGGGTTAGAATTAGGTTTAGTTTAGGTTAAGGGTTAGGGTTAGGGTCAGGCATTAAGTTTGGATGGTTAGGGTTATGGTAAGGGGCTAGGGAATGCATAAGGCCAATTGGTGTCCTCACTAAGATAGAAGTACAAACATTGTGTGTGTGTGTGTGTGTGTGTGTGTGTGTGTGTGTGTGTGTGTGTGTGTGTGTGTGTGTGTGTGTGTGTGTGTGTACCATGACACAGAGGTATTTGTTCTGGGGCCCCGTCCCTGGAGGGAACAGAGAGGTGTGGTCGAGCAGCTGTTCCAACAGTTCCGTGGTTCTGTTGTGATGCTCCTGATCTCGACTGAACCTCCGTTTGTCCACGCACAGCAGGGAGTCCACCTCACACTGATACCCTGCAGGGATGGAGAGTCACATGACCAGATCCGGGGGGGGGGTTTACAGAGAGATGAGATGAGAAACGGACGAGAGTTGAGTGAACTGAATGAAGCGGAGATGAAGATGTGGCAGCTCACCTAGCTGCACTAGGATTTTCTTCCATCGAGATCGTACTTCTCGTTTTGCGTAGCGCAAAGTGTGTATGTCATAATTCAGCTTCTCCCATTCCTACAGGTAAACACATGAATATAGAAATATCATATACAAGTAGTGGATAAAGCAGTGGGGGCTTGTTTGGGGAAGGATGAAGAGTGAATAGTCAATAACCATGCAACCACCTTGATCGCCCCTTGGTGGCTGGCTACAGTATACATTGTAAACTCATCCATGTTTTTGGATGGGACCAAACTTAAAAGTCAAAATACACTTCTAATAATTTTTTTTTCCTGATGGTGTCTATCATTTTATTTAGTTGCTATCACTTATATCTTGATGCATGTTTTAGTGCTTACGTTTCCTGGTAAGTTTGAATATAACCAGATGGCAGCACCCGTATCTGGAATATTTTACCTTCATTTTTGTTAAACAGATGGAAACGTCTTGTCGTCCATCTCTATTTACAGTCAATGCACATAAGACATGTTAGCAATTGAGGCAGGACGTTGCTTTAAAGCCCACACGTGTTTTAACTTATCATGTCTGATTAGGCTTCTCCTGAGGACGCTGCTCAAACTTTGCTTCATTAAAATCTCATTGACCCTCATAATAGATCAACCTGAGCAACACCCTGATCAGCTAGCATAAGTGAAAGCAGCTGCATGTGCAGGGTCTTTAAGACTGTGTCACTTTCTTTTGTAAAAAGACATGAACTCTGGAAAAGGTCCAAAAAATTGGGTAATTTCTCGAGATTTCCATTCACATATGAACGACGCAGGGGGAGACTGTCATGTCCTACTTGATTCACTGGGCTAGTTTTTTCCCCCTCAGTGCTTAATTGGTTTTTATTGTAACAGCCCCTTTTGGCCTAATATTAAACACAGTCCCCCAACAGGCTGGACTGGTTGAGTGAATATTATCCCTGAATGTCCTGCCAGGCTGTTGGCCAACATCTCTATCAAGGGTCATTTATTAACACAATGTGCCCACTGTGTCCTGACGCCAGCCATTCTCAACGTGGAGACTGTCACATGCTCGCCATAGTCAGACTGTCTCCTCAGAGACTGAAATCAGTGATAAGAAATTTATATTGTAATATTCCCGCTTACGTGGAACTGTCTCTCCAAAACTTGTTTTATATCTAAGTCTTTCAATTTGTTAAAAAAAAAAGTTCTCTTTCTGTCTGGAAATGGTTTGTGATGAGCTAGTTGGTTTTTCGACGCACAGAACTGACGTGAAACAGGCTGTGTCACAAACTGCACCAAGGGAGACGCATATACTGAATACACTGTGTACATGTCAGAATCAGAATCAGTTTACTGTCACTTCCAAACACGTTTAGCAAACATGGAGGTGAAATGCTGTACCCCACAGATCAGACATAAAAACACATAGACATGTATTAAAGAAACATAAGAGGAGATGCATTAAAAACAGCAGAAAGCCTTTAAAAAATATATAAAGTAACTCGAATAACAATAACCAGATTTGGAATAACCAAACCGAAGATGCTGTTTACATGAACCGTGTCAAAAGAGGAGGTAAAGTTTGTATACAACATGCAGAATGACAGTCACAGACAGGGTCAGCAAAAATCCAGACAAGGTCAGGACTTATATTATTATTCATATTAATACTGAGGGACAAGTCACTAAGCATTGTGAAAATGAGGAGAGAAAAATCTTCCTTATAGATGGCATTATCCAACTCCCCTCACAAACATACACACACACACACAGTTTCTGTATGTCCTAACTTGTTGGCTAATAAGCGATGCACAGTATGTTGCTGTGTAAGAATTGCCACAGATTGAGTAAGTAAATAAAGTATGTTGCTTCTTTCTGTGTGTGTGATCGTGTGTGTGTGTGTGTGTGTGTGTGTATTCATGTGTGCAGCCGTGTCATAGCCCAACCTTGGGATCACATTTCAGATTTACGGCTGGTTAATTGTGGACAGTTTGTCCAATTTGGGGACAGAAGCTGTGTCCGTTAGTAGGAAGAAGCTTATTAGGTCAGTGGTAAAGGTTAAGGTTGGTTTAAGGTTCACGTAAAAGCGTGTGTGTGTTTTTCCAAATGATGCCCGACCACAAACAGGACAAGCTCAACCACCTTTACACCTGTGGTCTCGTACTCTTTCTACATAAACCCCGATGAAAGGTTTTACTGCCACGTTAGAGCAAACCTCCTATCACACGTTTGTTATGATGACAAGGAAAAGATCTTTGCATTGAATCTAAAAACAAACAACATGGTGCATATGTTTCCCTCTTTAAACATCCAGTAAACATAAACTAAGTTACTTTGGAGTCTAGATCAAGTTAATTTACTGATGAGACTTAAAGGCTTCTTTGAGAGCAACCTGCACGTCGTCTCCTCTTATCAGATAATGTCGTTAGAGAGCTGCACTGGAACATATAAGGAAGACTGAATTAGCGTTTGACTGGATTACAGTGGTACCTCTCAGCACTAATAGAAATACAGTAAATCTTTGTCCAGATATAAATGCCAGGTCTCTAAATTGGTTAATTTCCCTAATTCTACTGATACTTATGATTATGGAATCACATGAAACTACAGCTATGTTCAAAAATAGTTGAACGTTTATAGATTGAATGTAACCGAGTCAACAAATAACATAAACTGACTGATGTCTGTAATAAATATCACATTAACTGGACTATAGATGAAGTTTTAAATTGATTTAAAAAATGTAAAAGCTTTGTATGATGTGGAGTTACATTAAAATCTGTAAAATTAGATCCTACATAAATAAAAGACAATTGCCACGACTTTCAGTGTTTGTTGCATTTCAGTATAAAAGCACACTGTTAATATAATATGTCAAACTGATACAACAAATGGTTTTCGAGTTAATGTCTATGTTCTATACTATATAATAATTGTTAAACCATCATTATAGATTTAATGCATCCAGATTCCAGTCATAATCTAAAGGGTGTAGACAATCTGATTATTATAGATAATGTGCCATTAAAAAAAGATGAAACAGTGAAAAGTGACCGGAGTCATAGTTTTATCTTTCACAATAAAACCACAGTCAGTCTCAGCAACATTCAGCTGTGGTGAATGTAAACAGTGTCATAGATTTAATTTCATACTAAAGAGAAGAATCTCTCTTTAGGAAGGGATTATCAGTGTAAGAGGAATTGTAAATGTTTTGTTTTTGTCGTAGTAAATAACAGATATGCTGCTTTTTTGTCTATTTGTATGTGTGTGTTTCTTTTGTCCTCAGCATCAACACAACTCGTCTCACCTCTGTAGCCTTGTCAGCCTGGTCTCTCATGCTGATAAAGGCCTGTAACTCTCTGTCCGATTCTCGCCTGAGGGGAGAACCGCGGGCTCTGTTTGTGCCGGACTGTGGATCAGAGGAGCCCCTCTGGCTCTTGTTGCTCGACAGGCTCCATCTCGAAGTCTCCGGCCCAAAGAGACTCTCCTCCTCTGTGTCATTGTCACTGGACTCACTGGGCAGCAGGTCCGGCGGTCTGGGGGCTGCCCTGGTACGAATACTGAGGAGGAAGACAGAGGAAATAACTGGTGCAGAAGCAGGATATGAGAGGCAGAAGGTTTCTCTGTCATCATGGCAGGTGTTTCTCACCGCAGAATGGCATTCTTCTCCTCTCTGTTGTGTCTCAGGTAGTAGTGACAGCAGCAGATGGTGAATTTAGCCCCCATTGGTCCTTCCAAGAAGTTTTGAACAGTGGATTTCTATCCTTTCCTCACAGATTTCCTCCAGAATCTTCAGGAAACCTTAATATTTCAGAGCTGACAAGTCCTCATTTACAAACGTCCCTAGTGCACAAAAAATCCAGGAGACATCCTCACTTGTTATGGCCGTCCCCCTTTTCTCCTTCTCCATGCCTATCCTGGCCTGAATGAGAGCCATCTGTCAATTACATTATCCATGTGAGTCCAAACAGGAGAACAACAACACGGAGGGATGAATGGCACATTCATTCAGCAACTCCTGATGGTGCAGAATGCAGGGGCAGTCGGAGGCGTGGCCTTCCAGCTCTGTCGCTGCTCAACTCAGGCACGGTGCACAGTTTATAAATCTTGGTTTTAGACCATCATGTATTACGCACTTTGAATTCTGTTAATTGTCTGTCGCAAGAGGAGACGCATAGTGAGTGTGTGAGAATCAGAATCGGGATTTATTGCCAAATTGGTTTACACATAAAAGGAATTTGCTGTGTTGTGTTTGTGCAAGTAAAAAAAAATATATATATAAAATAGGAAACAGAATTGAATATTATAAATATTATAAGCATCAGGGAAGGTTGGGGAAAACCTTGTAAATAACCACTAGAGAATGGATTGTGCAAAGTACAGTTAGTCTGTTATTGGTGATGAAGATAACACAAAGAAAAAAGCAGTATATGCACTGTGCACTTTTTAATATCTCCTAAGATGGACTACTGTTCAACTTCTACTGAACCAAATAACCTAACTTTAACATGTGAAAACATTAAATTGAATATTTTTCTTCGTTTGTTTGTTTTTCGTTTTTCTTAATAATACAATCGAACCCACACACAGGGGTGGGGGGTGTAATAATTGACGATGAGCAGTCCATATGAAATACACCTAAATGGAGAAAATATATGATTACTGATGTTACCAATACAGTAAGATTACCAATTGCATCTTACTATTGTAAGATGCAAAACTTTGTTATAGTCATTAATCATTCTTACCTCTGTTCTTTTAGAATAGGAATGTTTTATTGGTATAACGTAAAACTAGGTATTTAAATAAGTCATTCAACATAATAACCCAACTCTAACATATGAAAATATACATGTGTGTATTAAAATTGAGGGAAAAAAATTATTTGGGAAAAACATATTTGATAATGTCAGTAAAGTATTTCTTCGTCAAATGTTGTTTCGTACAAACAACCCCCATCTTTTCAGCATATTTGATTATGATAACACTATATAAAATTATTTTGATATGTAGCAAACTTTAAAAAGCCAAATCAATCCACTTTAATTGAAAATTGATCACTTGTTCATCCAATTTCCTTTTTTTCCCCTATTTTTCTGTACAAATATGTGTATTATATTATATACTTTGCATTTCCTATTGTTATAAATGGCTCTGGTTGATATCATTTAATGTGTCACTTTGATTTTGTCAAGTTTTTATTGTTTGTAATTTAATTGAATGAACGTCCTTTACGTTGGCGTGGTTGTTAAGCAATGCCTCCACTAGAGGGCAGCGCAGAGTCCAGAGTTTCTGACTGCAAACTGCCCCCCCGCGGTTTCCAGTGGTATTGTTTGGTACGGAGAGAGGGGATGCGTCTGTTTCCGTGTTGACATGTGATGTTGGAGCAGCAGCAGGTGGAAGTGGAACAGAAAGTTTCTAACTGAGCTGAAAACATCTGAATGAGAAGAAACAAATGAAGATGACATTTAAATGTTGGATCCTGGGTTTGATCCTGATAATGATTTGCTCAGAAACTTCTCTCAGGTGAGTTCACATGTGACATTGACATTCAATTATGTATTATTAGAAATTATAAAGTGTTTGTAATTATACATGTCTGAGGTCAAATAAGGTGAAATTAAAAACTTAAAGGATAAAAATGAGTTGAGCTTTATGTATGTATCGTTATCTTTCTATCTAGGCTTGTGTGTTTATATTAATGAGCTAATGTTATAGTTCAAACATTAAATTACATCATTTTAATATTATTTTTTTTTCAGTTATTGCATGTTAAGTGTTTTCTTGTGCTTAGGTCTGACTCAAACCCTATTTAATGGTAAAATAAAGTGCTGACATAAGTTTCTTTACTGTTGCCAATAAAGCATAGTTATACATTTTTATATCTACAGTTCAGCAGAGGGTTTGCAGTCAACACAGAGATATGATTACACCAAGTATCACTCCATGAATGAGGTAAGAGTCTCACTGAATCTTTAGTTTCCAAATTGGACTTAAATCCCATTTTAATAGTATTATATAATTATTGTTGTGCCTTGTCACATATCTTTTATTCTGCCCTTTAAACTAGCACTTTAGTCTTTGTAGATTACAGGTGGACCTTGGTCAGAGAAAACTATAAATACCGTTATCGAAATGAATCTGTCACACTGATTAAAGTGCAATACAGATTTACAGGTGGATGGAGGAGGTGGAGCGTGGAAACCCAGAGCTGGTCTCCTCTGCTGTCTATGGACACACTTATGAAGGAAGAAACATCACACTGCTGAAGGTATTCAAAGCTTTACCTTTTACCTGCATGTGCTTTTATTTTCAGTATAACTTGTAAACATCAGAACTATATTGTGGGGTTTTCTTAAAGCAACACTATGTCAATTTTACTGAGCAACAGCGCCCTCTGCTTGCAATAGACACAATAGTCTGGCCCTGTCCAGTCCTGTGGTCCATGAGATGGTAAATAAATCCCGTGTAGTCTTATTTATTTATTATCAAAACAGTCTAACCTCCTGATCCCCAACTGAGATCCTGCAAAGATTCATATTTACATTCACTCAACTGCTTCAACTGCTTCTAACTCATTTACCTATTTTCAGCTAAAATGACACCTGTTCACCCAAAGTTGTGCCGTGTTGTTTGTCTCCAGCTGGGACTTGACAATTCCGAGGGCCGACAGAAGAAGGTGATATGGGTGGACTGTGGTATTCACGCTCGAGAGTGGATCGCTCCGGCCTTCTGCCAGTGGTTTGTTAAAGAGGTGTGCACACATCATTTAAGTTACAAAACCTTTTACAGGGGCTGCGGCCAAATAGTCTTTATTTGTTGTGAAGGTTCCCAAGTAGGTGAACTATCCTGGAAGTATAAAAGTGAATTTTTAATCTTGTGGTCAAAAGGTGTGGTGATGAAATGACATCAGTTTTTCACCATTCGACACTCTGACCTGTGAGTATTTTAAATTCCTCCTTTGCTCAGATTGTGGACTCATATAAAACCAATAAGAAGCTGGAGCAGATGCTGCAGAACCTCGACATCTTTGTTACTCCTGTAGTCAATGTGGATGGATATATATTCTCCTGGGCCAATGACAGCGTGAGTTTCCTCTTAAATGTCACTATTGTTAATTCTACAATACTGTGAACATCCTTTTAACATTTAAAGATATTTACTGTCATCATACTGTGTGTGTGTGTGTGTGTGTGTGTGTGTGTGTGTGTGTGTGTGTGTGTGTGTGTGTGTGTGTTGTTTTCATGTAGACTCGGCGCTGGAGGAAGTCCCGTTCCCTCCCTCCACAGGGAAGTACCTGTTATGGTGTGGACCTCAACAGGAATTTTAATGCCAACTGGGGAAGTAGGTTATTTGACATAGTTTCCTCAAAATTAAATAAAAATGAATTACAATTAAATAAGTAACAACCAGTTACTCATGTTTAACAGGTTCAACAGTCAAAGTAAAACACGACTTGGACAGCAGTAACATTAGATGTCTGTCTATAGACTGTATATACAGATGGACGACATGACGGCTCCCCAAAAGTGAGGCCAAAGTATCTTGATCACCTCCTGGTGGCTGGCTGCAGTATTGGTCATAACCCCCACCTCCTCCATGTTAATGGATGGGATATGGACAAAAAATTACACATCAACTACAATTTTCTCAAAGATTACATGCATCATCTGTTCTTATAAACAGCCAATGGTCTATAAACTTCACTTATTGTAAAACTTAACTTGACAGTGATCTATAAAAACACTGAGCTGCAAGTAGTGTGTTGATGTTCTTTGTTCCTTTCCTCAGTGGTTGGTGTGTCATTTAACAGTTGTGCAAACAACTACTGTGGGAAGTCTGCAGGGTCAGAGCCAGAGGCTGCAGCTGTGATGGACTTCGTTGGTAACAACCTTTTGCATTAGAAGTACAGTAGAATGGCACTCAGTTATAAGACCACATTTAAATTCAGTAGATCTGTATTTTTATTTGAATCTGTACCAAAAGACTGAGTAAGTTGATTATAACATGTCATGAAAACATATAAATCATGAAACACAAAGATGAAAATCATCACTGACATCATTATTTAAGAATTGCTTTTAGCTCTCTAAGCTGCTGTTCCTTGATGAGGTTAATGTTTTTATGTCTTCTTCATGATTTTAATCCTCTTTTTTTGTTCTGCCCGTCTCCAGGTGGGATGATTAACCAGACTCTGTGTTTCCTCACCATCCACTCTGCTGGGCAGCTCATTCTCATGCCATACGGCCACCCTGAGATCTCTGCACCCAACTACAATGAACTGGTGAGTGTGTGTGTGTGTTTTTTTATTTTTATTAAATGTAGTTGTAGACTTTAAGGTGAGACATTCATGCGTTATGTGTGAGCTGTGCAGGTCTCAGTTGGCAAGGCAGCAGCAGCAGAGATGGAGAAGATTCATGGAATGACGTACACTGTTGGAACATCTCCACAAATACTGTGTAAGACTCACACACACTCTGACCTGATTGCCAGGGAAATAATTTGGTGTCTCTCGCTTTGTTGGCTAAATCCGTACTATTACATTTTAGTTTCAAACGAACTGCATCTCCGTTCACACCGGTGTTTCGGCTACGTATTTATTCCGTGTCCATTCTAACGCCTGAATATGTGTATCACGTTAGCACTCCTGTACACTGGCAAACAGTCTCCATCTCTCTCTGTTCCTTCTGTCACTGCAGATCCAAACTCAGGTTCAAGTCGGGACTGGGCTCGTCTCATGGGCATCCCGTTCTCGTACACCTTTGAGCTGAGAGACAAAGGTGAGTGTGACTTCAGTAACTTGCTCTCATTATAGTATTCAGCCAAATACTTTGATATATCTTAATGTTCCTCCAGGCGAGTTCAGCCACCTGCTACCAGAGGAGCAGATACAGCCGGCCTGTGAGGAGGCGTTCGCAGGAGCTCTCTCCATCATCACATATGTTCACGACAAGACTTTCACCAACGCCATCCTCCCCAACGCCGCTGTCACCACAGTGACAGGCATCATCTCAGTTGCCTTGACAATTATGAGCACTATTATGTCTGTGTTGCTCACTGCAGGGGTCTCAGAGTAAGACAGTGAACATCAATTTGTTGGTAGAGACGATACTGTCTTATAAGGGCACGCAGTAATGACGGAGCTTTCAACAGAAATATTTATAATAATAATAAATCTGACAACTGACATCTGCGCAGATGTTCTCATCATTAGTGATTATTAATGAAATATATATGAAATAAAGATATATATATTCTTTTTAATCATTATTTAAGGGAAGTTGATGCTGCTGTTGTGCATGCTTTGCACAGCAGGAGGCAGCATCGCTCTATTTTACACCTTCTCCTCCATGTGAGGCTTCAACAGCTTGGGCCTGATGGGGGGGGGTTAGTTCATCTAAAAATGAAAGTTCATACATTAACCACTCAGCGCAATGGCGATGGAGGAGTGGGTGAAGTGTTTGAGTTCACAAAACACTGCTGGAGTTTCAGGGGTAAACTTTGTTGCAGCCAAATCCAATACAAGTGAAGTCAATGGTGACCTCTTCCTCAGACGTAAAAACACAACAGAAAGAAATAGGTAATAATAATTATAACTTTATTTTATACATATTTTACAGCAAAAAAAGCAAATAAGAATACAGAAGGAAGTACATAAATAATAATGGTGATATTAATAATACTGATACAATTCCAAAATAGCCTGGAACCCCAAGTAAATTGAAGAATATTGAATATGTTGTCTTCTTTTTCTTTCTTCCTGGTCCTGTTTACTTGTTGTGTTTCATCTATTCTTTATAAACTCAAATTTTGCAATCATGTTGAACATTGTACATATACTGAAATAGCCTAACTTTTGCATGTGTGCTGAGGCTGGCTGTCTTAAAGTTTGCTCAGGTTTGTGTCTGGTCTGGTCGTAGTTTGTAGTTGTCAAGTTCCTCTACTGGTTGTTTTCCACACAGAATGAGTCTGTACCCGTTTCCTCCTCTAGATGAGATGAAACGAGAGCAGTTGTAGTATAAAATTATGAAGTCAGTTTTATAGAGGATGCAGTAAGGACTAAATTCCAGGGATGTTGCAATGGCTACATACACACACCTACTGTGTAATTTGTACAATTGAGGTATAATATTCATTCCCAGCAGAAGCTCATTAAATCAAACTGGTGCAGTGATATTGTTGGGACCCTAAAGCAACAATTCCCTGGACTAATACAGTCTCCGATCGATACGGAGCCAGTCACCGAGGGACATTAACACTGACCACTGTGGTGGTTTCAGTGGGAGAGAATGAGGAAAAAGAAAAGCGACAATGGAGAGTTTCACAGGATTCAATGTGGTTTACTGCGATAAATTTTGATTGCACATTTCCTGTAATGTTTCAACAATGAAGACCTTGTTGAAATGTTAATCACGGTCGGCCAAAGGGAAATGATAGTAATATGTTTATTCAGGGTTAAATGTGTATTCATAGGGTGAGACAACACATGTAAACTCTCCGTGAATCCCCCAGGAGGCAGCCAGGGTTCAACTCCCAGACGGTTCAGGTTAAAAGACCAGAAATCACCTTTTTTTGTGCTGAGACTATTGCAACAGCCAGCTCTGATTTGTCTGCTCCACTTTATTTTTCATGGACACAAGTGGGAAAAAAGAAACCTTAGTGCTGCTCTGTTTCAAACAGTGTGTCCAAGATGATATCCCCAGTACACCGGTATGTTTCACCACTCATTTTTAAATATGTGAAGTCAATCATGGGGCTCCTCAGTTCCTCTAAAACACATGTTCACGTTTGCCACACACGTTTGAATGATGAATCAAAGGGAGAGAGAGGGCTCCTCTGCCGTGGACCCACCACACGTCTTTTGCCACATGCTTTCGTTGCCAATCAATACGGATGAAACCAATTTTTACACAGTGTCGCTGATGATCGATGGGAATTATGCCCTGCTCTTTAACTGTCACTGGGAATCGATGAGGGTGGCGCCATCATCTGCATCTGCTGATCATTACAGCTGGTGATCGATAACAAAGCTGGCAAGAGATGACACGATCAGAGCAGTTCTTGATGATTGGTGTGTGTGTGTGTGTGTGTGTGTGTGTGTGTGTGTGTGTGTGTGTGTGTGTGTGTGTGTGTGTGTGTGTGTGTGTGTGTGTCTCCTCTTGTACAGCTATCTTTGTGAGGACCACTTTGAGACTACACCCTACGGAGTGAGGACCTCACTTTCTGACTGACCCACCTTGGGGGTTTAGACATGGTTTTAGGGTTAGGGTTAGAATTAGAATTAGGTTTAGGTTAGTTTAAGGGTTAGGGTTATGGTAAGGGTCTAGAGAATGCATGAGGTCAATGAGTGTCCCCACTAAGATGTGTGTGTGCGTGCATGTCTACCTATAGTTATGAGGGCCAATTTTGGTTCAATACCATCATTGTAAAGACATTTTGGCTGGTCCTCACAAAGTCAAAGGGCTGTTTGAGGGTTAAGACTTCGTTTCAGGGTTAGGGTAAGGTAAGGGTTAGGGTAAGGTAAGGGTTAGGGTAAGGTAAGGGTTAGGCATTTAGTTGTGATGGTTAAGGTTAGGGTAAGGGGCTCTGGAATGCATTATGTCCATGAGTGTCCTGACAACTTTAGAGAGTCGTGCATGTGTGTGTGTGTGTGTGTGTGTGTGTGTGTGTGTGTGTGTGTGTGTGTGTGTGTGTGTGTGTGTGTGTGTGTGTGTGCAGCTGATTAGCAGCCAGACACAGGGAGGGAACTCAAAACAAAAGCAGAGTGGCTGGAAAGAACCTGACACCAGAGACAAAGCTCAGGAAGCGGAGCGGCCATATTCCAAATCATCATTAGGTCAATGTCACAGCAGACAATACAACTGATTTGTCTTTTTCCACCACACAGACCTGATGAAGCAGATTAGCTGAGGTTTTGAGTTTTGAGTCTTAAAAATAAAGTAGATGTTTTTTCCAAACTTAAATTTTGATTCTGTTGCTTATTTAGTTGTGAATGTTTGATTCTGACTTCATTTGTTCCTTTTCCATCTCTATCTATGTCTCCTTGAGTGTTAATATCCCTGTTTGTACTTTTATCACTTCTTTATCACAGAGTTTGTACTTCCAATCTGTAGTAATAATGAATATTCCAGTGCAGTAGCTGATATTATTTTAGAAACCTTCATGATACAATGATGTGTGGACATGTGGGTTTGCTGCTCCTGTAAAAACATAGAGAATTTACTGTTTCTCTTGTCCCAGTTCTCACCAGTGACCGTGTGAGTGACTGATGTATTTTATTTACTTAAGCAGGAGGAACTTTCCAACTGAGTCCGGCTTCCTCTCAAGTCTTTCTTCTTTTTTTTTTTACACGAAATTTCCTGAAAATCTGTCTGAGAAATAACCCCATCATCTCTCTCTCATTATTCCTTGCATCTTCACGTCTCTCTAAATCCTGCAAACTGTTTCCTTGCAGATTATAAAGTTTCATCATCTGATTTTCTTCTGCCAACTGGCATCTTAAAGTTGTGGTTTTAACCTTGGAGACTGACAGCTCTTTTTTTCACGAGCAACTGCATCTTCTTGAACCGTAAAAACAAGGCGAGACTCATTCCCTCTACGCCCCTGCCTGGTGCCCTCGCTCCAACTGTTGACCCGACATGAGATAACTATGAAAATAACTCACATCCTTTCTTTTTTTTTTTCCTGTTCATGCACCAAGAGCTATGGCAACAGAGAGAGAGAGAGAGAGAGAGAGTCATGATGGGGAGGAAGTTGCCTGCTGGAGAATGAATGAGAAACATCGAGGAGACAAGCTAACAGAGACCACACAGCAATCAGGCCAGTCACAGACCATCACCAAGAGGTGGCCGGGCCATCTGTGCCCCTGTCCGCCAGTTAAATGACTCGCCATCACAACAGGATATAGCCAATATTGCACTAATAGTCCTGGTGGAATTCTCCTTCGGACACTTTTTTGTGTGGGTATGCATGTGCGTTGTCAGTGGATTTATTTTTCTGTACATCTGTAGTTTTTATATATCGATCGTCTCTCCGGACAAGTGGAGTCTAACTTTAACATGGAAAAACTATATTACTCTCGCCGTCATCGATAATGATGGAAACACACACAGTGTTTGATGAAGACTGATTCTAATTGTAAACACAGAATAAGTTAATCTTGAAACTGGACATAATTTTATGTTATCAGGTATAGACAGTGTGTGTGTTTGTGTGTGTGTGTGTGTGTGTGTGTGTGTGTGTGTGTGTGTGTGTGTGTGTGTGTGTGTGTGTGTGTGTGTTTGTGTGTGTAGTACGTCTCCATTTGCACACTCTCACTGGTGTATGCATTTGAGCATCGTGACCTGACAGCTCATTGTGAATATCGACAGTAATCAATAGCTGCTCATGTCCTTGACCACTGTGGAAGGCTTAAGATGACTGACAAAGATGTATTCACACATACACACACACACACACACACACACACACACACACACACACACACACACACACACACACACACACAGCACAAACACACGCTGCACAACCCCCCCCCCCCCCCCCCTTCCATACACACTTTCAGTGGGACCGCTTTGCAAAGTCCAGTCTTTCCCTTTGTTTCCTTTGAAGCCAAAGGAAAACAGATTCCACACAGTGTGTTGACTGGTTAAACAGAGGAGAGGGAGATTTACCACAGGTTCGCTGTCACTGTACTTTCCCTCACCTCTAGGTGGCAATGTTGAATAGCACAGAGACGGTGACAACCATCAGGTGAGGCCGCTGGTCCTCAACTGTTTTCAACATAGTGTGTAAAACTTAACTCCACCTAATGTTTGCAGATAAATGAGCTGGAGAAACAAAGTCCCCTTCATATGTAACAAGATCAAATCTCTGTAGTTTTAAGCTAAAAACTTTGCTTTTCCATATTTAAATTTGTACACTGGCTGTTTCCCAACATATGAAAACTAGAAATTAGCTAAATATCAAAAGACTTTTCTTCGTCTGACTTTTCCACTCTCTCTTTGTGACTTTGTATGTGTGTATTTGTGTGTAGGCGTGTGTGGGTGGTGGTTCACACAAATGAGCAAACAACTGTGAACTATAAAGCTTGATTTCTTTTAGAAGCACTTTCAACGAGAAAAAAAAAGCATCCGCTCAGTTATTCATTTATTTTTCATCTCTCCGTCCAGTTTTTTGTCTCTTTCTCTCGCTCTGAAGCCGCAGCGCTCTCTAGTTCACCGACTCACCCGATGAGACGGAGACGAGCACCCAGATGCACGGCCGCAGTAGAAGATGGATAATGCTCTGGAGTAATAAAGCATGGATGTGCATGCACAGGTGCCAACCAGAGTTTGGGCCTCTTTCCAGCCGTCCTCTGAGGACAGAGCGAGCGAGCGCCCTTTAGCCCACATAAGAAGAATAATCCTGCATAATTCAGTGCTGTCAGTCAGGGTC
This sequence comes from Hippoglossus hippoglossus, assembly GCF_009819705.1. Taxonomy (NCBI): domain Eukaryota; kingdom Metazoa; phylum Chordata; class Actinopteri; order Pleuronectiformes; family Pleuronectidae; genus Hippoglossus; species Hippoglossus hippoglossus. The sequence goes on along the minus strand of NC_047171.1, from coordinate 6,530,953 downwards.
GGACTAGATGAGGAAAAAGTTGCAAGTTGTTTGCTGATGTTGTGAACAGCACCAGCCTTTTGTTTCCCACGTTCATTTATTTCAAATTAGAGGAAACATTAACGCTGCAGCAAAGCGATGTTTGAGTATTAACCTTTAATCTATGGATTGATAATAAAGAGAGATTCTGAAACTTCACTCAGCTATAATTATCATTATCCAAAACTCACAAGAACAGTTAGGGATGATGAACCATTTTTCATTTGGGCATGTGCCCTTTTACAAAGCTGTTTTTCTTTTTCTTATCTCTCTCTCTCTTTTTCAGTCATTCTCAAACACACACACACATGACCAGTCACGAGTTTAGGCCGATACAGACGTCCTACAGGACCTGTTGCAGATGAGATGCTTTCGTTGGACAGTAGCCCACCGGGACCTCGATGCCCCATTTTCACAACTCCACATTACTCTGTGATTCAATGGCGCAGGGTTCCCTATACGCAAACCTTAGGGGAAATCCAGCATTTCCACAGAAGGGGCCACTCGCCTCCTAATCCTTGCTGGAATGTACTTTAAGTCCGCAGTGCAAGCCAGGGCAGTGTCCGGTGCAGTCAGTGGAAATATTGGATTTAAACATTGGTTTCACTGCAGGCAAACATTTACACTTTCCGTGCACAGAGAAAACATTGAATGCTGTATTTATATTTGGGCCTGAGGTTTTTGCATTGGGAAAACTGTGTGACCAAATCCCAGTGTGGTAACATGTGGATTTCTAAAGTCACAGGTGGGGCTAGGTGGGCCGATGTTGCTCACTAACATTTAGTAAAAAACATTTCTTGAATAAGATGTTTGACTTACATCTGATGAAAAATCCTACATTGCATCTTTTGGGATAAGAATCTGTTGGAGGAGGATTTCAGGATAAATCTGCAACACTGGAAATCATAAAACAATACAAAAATAAAAATACATTCAGTGACATAAGTGGTATTAAAATTTGTATTGATTGGGCATTTATTGACCTTAAAACCTTGTTAGCTGCTTGGCTATAAATATGAACTTGTACCTGAAGTAGGTGGACACAGGATAACTCTGCAACACTGGAAATCTGCCACCTCATCCACTTTAAAAGAATGGATGGAGGTATTAAGTAGAACGGCAAGTTATGAGTGTACATTCTGCAGAGTTACTGGGAGGGAGGATCTCTTTGATAAGCTATGTAGTGCTCAATATGCATGTTTGATGCTACTCAACGTGAACATAGTTTGTATTTGGAATCAGGGACGCGATGTACTGTATCTGCTAATTAGGTTGTTTTTGTTCCTTTTTGTCTGCTGAGTTTAAAATTTTAATGCTGGACTTTAACTTCTTTTTCCTTTAATAAAAAGAAGAAAGAAAGAAAATGTCTAGACGGATCCTGAAAAAAGATATTGTAGTCGTGATTAATTTAATTGTAATAATAACAATAAACATTTGTTTATGTCGGGCAAAAGGAAATGAAACATCAAAACACTTCAGTGTATGAAAAAACTTCTTATATCTTCTTCTGTCATTACTTAGAGATGCACTGTGGAGGCTACTAGCTGCTCCATGGTCAAATGTTTGTGTACATGTTCCCCCTTCACTAGTATAAGGACACACACATTGTACACGTTTACAAGCACATGCAGCTTCACAAATGGTTTATGTGGAAAGAAAAAGCTTTTAGCACACGTGTATATCCTCAAGGATGAACACAATGAAAAGAAAAAGCCCTCAGGAAACTTTTAAAGAACGTGAACTCCCTGGAGAACGTGCATCTTCAGCGGTGAGCTCAAGCTGCACTAGTAGGCGGGAACAAATTCTTCAAACCCTACTTTCCATCTACCCAAACCAACAGCCCATTGGTTTACACTGAAAATGTCCAATGTCCTGTGTTGCCATGCTGTTTCTGAAAGTAATGCATCACACTAAAGAAGACATGATAGCATTTCAGGGAGGCTCAAAGTTTTTCTTGTTCATATTTACCTGTTTGCCCAGATACCAAGAATGCAAAACACACACAGGTGCATACACACAGGAAGTTTGTATTTTATGGTGCGTCAAAGCACAGACACACAAATGTGTTCCCATTAGCCATAAACTCTGATTTAATCCTGAGAGAAGACACCAACACACACACACACACACACACACACACACACACACACACACACACACACACACACACACATATTTAAATCCTGATCTGCACACACTCATCATACTGGAACTCAGTAATGTAAAAGAGAAAGCATAGCCTCACATCATACACAGAGAGAGAGAGAGGACAGCAGAGGGTATACAGACAAACACACACATCATTAGTATAGTTTAGTGAGCCACCATGCATACAGACTACCTGTTTAAACCAATCATTACACCACTGCTGGCTCATATGTATCACTGAGCAGAGAAGAGGAGGGAGACGGCCGGGGAGCAGGAGGTAAACAGAGGAAGATGGATTGATCGGAGGGCGGAGACGATTAGATTGTTGGGTTATGACTAAATCAAGCCTGAATCTGCAGTACGACGGGAACTATCATGGAGCTGATGTACTTTGTTTGACCGCATAGGACAGTTTTCGAGGCGAGGCCAGGATGGAGGGATGAGACAAAGAAGAAATGAGAAAAAGAGGAGACAATGGCAGGAGGAAGGATTTAACTTCCAAACAGGGCGACAGTTTTTTCAGACCATCCAGGATGAATTGATAAACTGTGAGCGTGAGATGTGGAGGAGGACAGGTCAAGGCACGATTTAAAGGAGGAGAATCGATAAAAAAAAAGCGGGGGGGTTGGGGTGTAACAGAGAGGCAGGGGTGGCAGGGTGTGTCGCTGCAGAGAGTGGGGAAAGAGAGGAAGATGTAAGGCCGAGATAAAGAGGAACGATAAAAAGTGTAAGAGTGGGAGGGATTTCCGCGGCCGGACGGAGGGCTGGTAGTGAGGAATAATGCGTTGTAGGGGAGGAGGAAGGGAACGTAAGTACACAGTGGGAATGAAACGGTGTCAGAGGCAGGGTGATGGATGGTGAGCGCTGTAGGCGGGAGGATGGCAAAGAAAGCTAGATGAGGGGAAGGAGGGATGAGGCAAGGAAAGGAACGATGAAAGGAATAACAATGCAGGGCTGCCCTCACACCTCGACTGTATCAGTGTTCAGACATTTTGACCGACTGAGCTGCAAACAAAACGGTTTCTCAGATGATTTAAAACGTAATAATACAAAAGTAAAAATACATGTATATACAGTGACATTAGTTGGAATTAAGTATTTTATTAATTGGACATTTATTGAGCTTAAACCCTTGTTAGTAGCCTGGATAAATATTAACTATTAATGGGAGTTAAACAGAAGTGTGAGAAACTTTTGGAGGTTTACTGTTAGCTCTATAGCTTTGATTCAAAGCCACACATCACTGAAATGTTTTCCATGTTCAAGTACAGTGTGTTCCGCAAAAAGCTTAGAAAATAAAACCCAATAAACATCTGGCTTCTGTCTGCATGTTTTCAATCGACACTCACTTCCAGGGGAAATGACTCTGCAGTAGACACAGGTTTTAAGGCAGCGATAGAAACACGAGATCCGGGTGAACGGACCAATTTGGCAGGACAGTGAGGTGAGAGACGGCGCCTCTGTCGTCGCTGCGCTCCTGACGTTGAGCATGATGCACTGGGGACCAAAACACAAAGGCAAACTACTCTACTGGCAATGGGAAAGGAGGACATAACCATTGGCAAGTTTATCCGCATTTCAAAAACCTGCGTGTACCTACTTATTTTGTTATTAAAGAGTTATGATTAACTTGTTTATCTAAAAGGGCAGTGGCCAATCAGATTTCAGCTGCCCTCGGAAAGAAGGAGGCAGCGATGGGTTGAAAGACGGCCGATGCAGAACATGGCGTCTGACTAATGGTAAAGGAAGGTGGCAGAATGGACAGAACGAGGAGCTGAGAAGAGAGGACGGTGAGGCACAGATGGATGAAGAGAGTGTCATCCCGCTTAACTAATGTCTCCCAGGCCTGTAGTTCAATTCCTTTTCAGAATTAAAGCTCCATCTATCACCCCAACGTGCCTCGTTAGCAGCGAAGCTCTAACCAATCCCCAACACAACCATTTACATTTAAAGTAAGACGGACGACTTACGAGCTTTTATCTGCCCGTGTTCCTGTCTGACTGTCTGTTTCTTCCTCTCTTCATCCATCCATCTATCATCTCTCTGCACAATCATGCACGCAAACGCAGAATGAATCAAACACATATTGTGTCTGAAGAAAGTGTTCGGTGCCGTCAAGCAAAAGAAATTGCTGCAGAGACACTTGCATCTTTCATTAAAACATGAAACCAAATTGAAGTTCGCTCCCAAAGAACGCCCGGTATTTTTATACTGAATCAGCCCCCACTGTCAAACAGACTTGTGTGAAATTAGTTTGATTAATGCGGTAATAGACGTATTATTCATTAGACACTTTATACTTGCTTAGCCATGGGTATCCTTTACTATCGTGGCACACATGAAAACAGAATACGTAGCTCTCACCTAATTAAAATCGTCCTATCCGTTTTCTTTCTTTACTCAATTATTTGCAAATTAAAAATAAAAATATAATACACACATCTTGGTGTCTGGCAGGAGCCCAGCAGCGGGCTAATAATTACTGGGTTATATTTCACACAATTCAATTTCAGTGATGAACTGCGAAAGGTCTTAATTGCTTTCGGTTTTGCTTTTCGATAAAGCTGAGTCATTTCCCACAGACGATATGAGGGAAATTGGAATGTTCTATATTTACAGCGTAGTTATCAATACGGCATAGAATCATCACTGGATCAACGTCAGTCTAACTTTAAATGTAATTTTAGTACGTTTAGATTTCGTATTCTCTAAAAATAAGTGGAAACATGTATTTGAAGAAAAGAGAGGGGGACAGAGGAGACTGCATGAAACAAAAATATATTACACGGATGCAGAGTATGGAATAAATACAATTTCTAAGTAAAGCACTCATTTAGGGGGGATACAATGGGGAAAATTGTTGCAGATACAACTTAGTTTTATTGTGTGTGGTTGATGAGATCTGGCATCTGTTGCATCCTGGGAGAGGGATCCCTCACATGTGGCTCTCTCTGGGGTTTGTAAGTTTTTCCCCTGTTAATAGTTTTTTCTTACTCTTGTTGAGGGTTAAGGACAGAATATGTTGTTAAGCCCTGTGAGAGCAAACCAGGATAGAATCCAGTGTGGTCCCCATGCTGTGGATAAGTGGGTATGATAATGGGCAAATGGAGGGAGGGATCATCTTTCCATCCACCCGTCCATCCTTTCCTCCATCCATCCTTTACTCTGTTCCTCCACCTCTCATTTCCCTTCCCTATCATCTCTTTAAAAACCGTATCTGTATCAACGATCCTGTTTTCTGCTCCCTCTCTTTCTCCTGCTCCAACTTTGACTCTCTTTCTTTCATCCCCGTCTGTCCGTTCATCCCTCCGTCCGTCCGCCTCTGCTGACAGTGGCCATTATTAAAAGCTGTCCTGTCAGACATGTCGCTCATGGCTGTTATTGATGCTCCTTCATTACACATTATCGGTGAGTGCCTGTAGTAGTGCTGACTGGCTGTAAACTGACTGACACACACACACACACTCACACAAGCGTACACACCCTGTTGCGCACACATAAATCACCTGTGAAAATGCAGGTCACACACACACACACACACACAATGTCCAAAGTGAGGGACAGCAAAAGTGCACACTTACCTTGTTTCAGTCTTTACAAATGATCTAAATAAATAGCAAGTTCCATGTGGCCCAGTTATCTTTGTCTGCAAATTAAAATATTCTATTCTGTGTGATAGTATGAGCTGAATAGAGTATTCATTTTCATAAAGTACATAAAGATAAAGTCAAGTAATATAAAGGCTCAGTTTTGTTCAGTCAGCTTGCTTTAACATTTTTCTTGCACTATATTTATATTTAACAAATGAAAGTTATATTGTTAAATCCTTACATAGTGAACCCATCATTTCAGGAGAAAGCTCAGTCTTTGCAGATCATGTCTTAAACTGTGAAACATTATGTATCTGTGTTCATATATATTGTAATTTCCTGTATTCAAGTTCAATAAAGTTTCGCCTACTGGGAGCACATGGACGATTTCACTGGTTATTTGTTCTTGGATGAAGAGTAGAGGTGCAGAGAGGAATGTCATGAATGAACGACAGAGTGGTGGTGTGATATTTTTCTTACAGCGGTTAATCTAAATGATCCTTCACACACACACACACACACACACACGCACACGCACACACACACACACGCACACACACACACACACACACACACACACACACACACACACACACACACACACACACACACACACACAGCCTTCACTCAGCCGCTACTGTTAACACAAGACAGTGTCTGATTTATGGGTCACAGGATACTGCCTCTGTTTGTACTACAGATACCTCCGTCCCCTCTCGTATGAGAAAACCATGCAGTGTAGAAAGTTATTTGACAGATGCCAGTTATGAGACTGACACTCGTTCTCCCGTTTGCAAATTGGTTCAGACCTCACACACACGTACACACAGAGGCATATGGAAGCACTTTGCCCTGTTTGTCTATGTGCTCGTCTGTGTTGTCGTAGGGGTTGTGTTACGAGCTATAGGAAGCCATGTTGGACGTCCTCTCAACGCACGAGGCTGAAAGGATCATTGAGGACCGGATTGTTAAAACCGGCCAACAAGAGGTAACGTTGAAATTAATTTAATCGGGTAAACATTCAGTATACGCCAAAATGTATCACACGTTAAAAGTTCAGGAAATTAATTCTGCAGTCAAATATCAATTATTAGAGTTCAGACTTCTGCCAACAATATGTTTACATGGACACCAATATTCTAATATTAACCCAATTAATTATTATTAGTGGTCTGAATAAGACACTGCCATGTAAACAGCATTTTCTGATTAGGTCATACTCGGAATAAGCAACAATGGAGTCATGACATGTGGAGGGAAAAGTTAGAAATTCAAGCAAAAAAGATGGGAATCTTAATGTGCTTCTAAAAATATTTCCCCAGCGACAAGGGTTTTTATGACGTTCTGTACTTTCCTCTTATCCTGATCACTTCCACATTGTGAGTTAAGTTTGTCTTAAATCATGGACTTTTTAAACCTCGAGCTTGCCATTACTAAATCTGTATTGATTTTTTTTTTTTACTGTCACATTTCTGGCCTCTTCTCAGTCTCCTTTTTATCTTTTGTTTTAATCTGCACCAATTCCTGAGGGAAATCTTAGGCTCCTTAGCTGCTCAAAAATAAAATCCTACAATGTTCATTTACCAGCTAGTTGGTGCTGGGCAGGTGGTGAATACTGGTGGTTTATCAGATTTGTTTATTTTTTGCTGAAAACAGCTGCTTGATGCAGATGGAGAAGCCTCAATCCAAATCCAAAATAATAGATTTGCAGGCCGGAAAGTCAAAGAAGTTAGTTGAAGAGCACTTTTAAACCCCATAGTATTAAGGGGAAATGTAAAGCAGAGATATTTTTGTATTGTAGAGTTTTTTCTCCCCCGTGTCTGTGTGGGTATATTCTCCGAGCACTCCGACTTCCTTCCACATTCCAAAGGATTGGGGTTAGGTTGATTTGAGACGCTAAATCGACCATGTGAATGTGAGAGTAAACGGTTGTTTGGCTTTACAATACACTGGTGTCCTCTTCAGGGTGTAATACGGTGGCCGAGAGACCTCAACGCACTGCACATTAAGAAAACACGTGCAGATAAAGAAAACAGCTTCATCGATTTGACGACACATGCTCTGCAAAATGTCACAACACATGCTGATACGGAAACGCGCTGCAAATAGCGAAAATGACATCGGAAAAGTTTCCAGGGGACCAAAAAAGGTGATGAATCTGGTTGTAGTTCAATGCTTTATGAAGTTATTGAAGTCTGATACTCATCAGTGTTGATGGAACTTCACAAATCATTAAACCACAGCCAGGTTCGTCAAACTGATGAAGATGATTTCTGAGTTTGCTTGTGTCGTGACACCCTTCACATTATTCAAGAAAAGATTTGCCATAAAAATATTAATTTGTGCAGCTTTGAAAGCATCAAAAGGAGGCTTTCTGGGGAGGGTGCAAAAGAATTCATCTCAGTTTTTATGTGTTTAACTTTCAGGTGGTGACACTACTGTAAGAAAAACAACCCTGCTCTTCTTTTAATGGGACAGGGGCCATATTGACAAACACTACAGGTGCAGTGCGTGCCGGGTGGCTTCAGTAAAGTGATAAAGCGACTGCAGGGTTGCAAATTAATTGCAGCATGATGAATTTGTCTTGGAACACAAGCAGCATTTGAATGCTGCCTTGTCTCGTTGACTGATTATACCGAGCTCGCTCCCTCCTTCATCCATCAAACATCTTTATGGCCTCTTCGGGGAATACTTTGTGAACGTGTGTACTGTTCTCGTGTCCGTGTGTTTGTTGCTGAGTATCTTTGTGCGTTACATTGCTATACACACAGGGCGCTGGGTCGGTGTGCGTGTGTGTGTGTGTGTGTGTGTGTGTGTGTGTGTGTGTGTGTGTGTGTGTGTGTGTGTGTGTGTGTGTGTGTGTGTGTGTGTGTGTGTGTCAGGAGAGGAGTGGTCAGGCAATTAACCAGCTGTGCTAACGATCATCTCACTGCAGAATCACACAACATTTTACAGCGCCATACAGCACTTTACTGCCTTTGTTGTCACGGTGATATAGTATTCTCCACCATAAAGTGCTGACACTGGTTGATTGTTTTGGCGTGTTCAGGCAATTTTCTTTTATGCACATACACACACATACACACACACACACACACACACACACACACACACACACACACACACACACACACACACACACACACACGCACACACACACACAATGCAAATTCACCCCCCTTTGTCTTTTACACTCACAGACACATGTAGACACGTTACCATCCTTTATGGCTGCTGTATTTTTTATGTCTACTACTCTGCCCTGGGACCAATATCCAGCCACAGATCTCCCTTATCATAAAATGAGTGGTGTGGCCGAGCAGCCATGTTGGGAACCCACCACCGTGCACCTCCTCTGCGCATCTCCTCCATCGACATCAACCACTACACTCCATTGTACAAGTCCAACGGTAATTATTTTACTTTACAGTGGTATGTCCAAATTCACACAACACAAAGTTGAACTTTTATCTCATCTATCCTTTTTATTAAAGGTGTTCATTTCAGGTCATAATCAACACGGCTGAAGCGGGAGGAGTAGCTGCTGCCGTGGTAACAGCAGACAGCGTTCCTAATGGATCAACAATAAAGTTCAAGCGTGGATTCCACAAATAGATGCATTGAAAGATTAAATGAAGACATCTTCTTCTGTTAGCATCACTGCATGTGTTGGATGGTTTTTCTTTCTGTCTAGCTGATAAATGATATGGCTGCCTGATAGTTAACATTTCTTTCAGCCCTATAGCTGTACAGAATCGGCATTAACAGAAAGTTGCTGCATGTGAATGAATTACAACGAACATGATGACATTTTTGTGTTGACGCCCCCTGGAAGCCTCTAAATCTGGTGTGCCGCGCTGGAACATTACGACTACAGCGTACGTCACACGTCCACAACCAGAGCCGGAGCCTGCAGCTAGCTACAAGAAACAACTAGCTCACCATTCTCAGCGTGGACATCATGGCAGCACCGGAGAAAACCAAGAGGAGGAAAAGAGAAAGTGACGAGTAAGATAACGAAAAAGAGTGAATATCGGAATATATTACACATTGATAACTGCGTCGGGTGCTTGTTTACCTTGTTAGCTTACTGCTTGTATGCTAATGTTCTACCACGAGTCGTATTTGTGTAAAATGTCTACCTTGTCAGTCAACACGACTATTTGGCTGTGTACACGCATTTAAGGCAGTGATTAACGCATCCCACCAGTAGGGGGAGCCCAAGTATACCAGAGACCGAATCTTACATTGTGACGCTTTAATACATTGAGTGGACTGTAATGAAAAAACACAATCTTCACACACATAACACACACACACACACACACACACACACACACACACGCACACACACTAGCACGAGCACGAGCACGAGCACACCTCGGCCTCGAACGGCAACAGATGCTTCACCCTAACAAACCATTAGAGCAGCCTAAGCACCACCATAAACAAACCCTTGTGGTGACATTAAGACAAGTTTGCTGACAATGAACTTGTTAATGTCATAACTTCTTGTTGATGGTGTTTCACTTTACTTCACGCAGCAGGAAACTCTACACACATATTGTATGAAAGTTATAGGTCATGATTATGCCCCTTCCCCAGTCCCTCTCCTCTGGAGTGGCTGCAGACAGTGTAAGTTATTGTGTGTCTGTGCATCCATTTGTGTGCTTGAGAAGTGTGCAAAAGAGTAATGGCATTTCTGTGTTTGTGTGTGTGTGTGTGTATGTGAATGTATGACCTCCTTAACCGTATGCGTGTGCATGTGGCTTATGGATTTAAATTGTGTGTGCTTGCCTTACTGCCTGCCTTTTAAATGTGTGCTGCAAGTGTGTGCGTGGGTGTGTGTCTGTGTGAGTGTGTGCGAGTGTGCATGTGTGGTGCATGGGGTCTTAATTAATCTCTGTCATTAATAATTCAATCATGGCTTTTTGTTTAATAAACAGTTTGGCAGTGATGTATTGCGGCTGGGTCAGGTAATTTGATTGGCGGTGGAAATGAGCTGCGTATGCATATCTCTCTCTCTCTCTCTCTCTCTCTCTCTCTCTTTCTCTCTCTCTCCCTCTCTCTCACTCTCTCGCGACCAGAGATTTTACTGCTGGCATTGAGGACTGGCGAGTGTGCATGCACAACAGGGGGAGGGCAATTACACTAAGATGCCATAATGATCAGTGATGGATGTTGGGAGATGGAGGTTCTTTCAGAGCGCATTTCAGCTAATGGAATAACACTATAGAGGGTGGGGGGGGGGGAGCAAAGAAGATTTTTAGACTTACTTTATATTACAAAGTAGATTTCCATCAATGTGTCTTCAGCTATTATTCAGGGATTCAAAATGGGCTCTTACACTTTTCCCCCCTCTGTGGGATCCCTGCTCTGCTGAAGCACATTTAATGAACCTGGGTTTTCAGATTGAATTTACTCCAAGCTTCCACCTGCCAACACTAGATGGCACTATTGAACAGTCAAATTCAAACCGCAGGCCTGGTTCAGAATTTCCCTGTGGTTCTTCCTTTGATCCACAAGTCCGTCCTGTCATCATTTCTCTGTGCTTTACTTAGTTACTGCCACCAACATGGAATGTACTCAGCGTGATTGGATGTGAATGCCTCTGCTGGTCAGCCTGATTCGTCTCACACTTCCCGTAGAGTTGAGTACAGTAGCCGAGTGTAAGATCTCACCTTCTCCTTGCAGAGGCCCGTTCGCAGAAATACAATAAAGCCTGTTATAATGCAATAAAGTCCAACCCTCCCTGCACGACTTCAGTCATGCATTTCCTTCAGTGCTTTACCACATATCCGTTCCTGTAAGTTCTCCCCACAGTCACGAGAGGTTCTCACGTCTCTGTACAGTAAATACTTATTAAATAATGGAAAAACAGGCCTCTTTGTTTCACGTGAACCACAGAACATACTCGTTGTTTAACGAGGTGAGGTCCACTTGCAGCTTTACATCTCTTGTCCAGCAGCCGTTGAATACTGTATGAATATTTTTTTTAGATATATCCTTGTTATATATCTTCAGCCACCTGAAGGCAGCATGTCCAGAAGCATGTGGACACCAGAACTTTAAGTGGTTGTTGAGAATCTTCTGTGAAATACTTCAACAAGATTTTAAAACTTTGCAGCAGGAACTTGCTCCAACTCGGCCACAAGAGCATAAGAGCAGTGGGCTGTCGGCTGCAGGTTGATGAGGCCAAACGGGCCGTGAGTTTTCCAGCCCATCCCCAGGGTGCTGGATGGAGGTGGAGGACACCGCTCTGTGCTCTTCCACATCAGGCTGTAAAAAAAACGATTTCACACCCTCCTTTCTGTGAGCTCTTCTACCACAGTTCCCCCCCCCCACTGCTGTGGCAACATTATTACTTAGGTATAGTCAGACTAATATGTGCCAATACATATTTACCATCGCTTCCTCTCCAACCCTCGCTCACACACTGAAAGAGAGACACAACCAGCCACACATACGTGCTGATGCAGCGCCTGCATTTAATATCCTCCATTACCAGTTATATTTCACAGAGGACAAAAATAAATGTTCCTTCATCCACGGAAGAAAAAACTCTCAGCGCTGTGAAATTTAGATATGTTATTCAGTATGTGTCCACAGTTATTGATGGGATGGCAGTTATCTCTGCTTTACACCGCGGCCAGGGAGAACTCTTTATTCTGAACGGTCGACAGATGTCCATAGTTTACTGCCAGGGGTTTGGATTCGAATTTAGATTAGATTGTTTAACCAGTACAAAGTTAAAAAAGAAATGGATTAATGAATTTCTGACCTGTTTTATATTAAAAAAAATCTGGACATCATATTAAATCAGTGTTGGGAGGAGGAATAAAGAAGAAGAGAGGTGGAAAATGTTGCACGCAGGTGAGATAGCCTGTGGTTTGAAGGACAGCTTCAGGAAGAAGTGGAAATAAGTGTGAAAATGAGCATGTGACTGAAGTGTCTCAGGCTCCTGTTGAGCAGGAGCTTCAGTGTCACTTCATATTGTGCCCAAGTGGTGCACACAATACAAAATGAAATTCATCAAACGGCCACACACTGAACCTGCAGCTTCCAGCGTCTCCTTTGCCTGGTCCTGTCTCGTCTGTAAATGCCTTCTCTCCACTCTCCATATCAGTTATAATCTGTTGCATTCATGCACCATATTCTTTGTTCTTGTAAATTGACCCCAATCACAATTTGAGATGAATCAGTGAAATTACTTTTTGCACGTGATGAAACCAGAGATTAATTCTGGTCGGGTACGAATCCTGTTTTGTGAAATGTACCTTTTCTTTCTGTCAGCTGTGTAGCCACTTGTTGCCTGGCAACACATGCATCAGTTATTCAAAGGCGCTATATTTTATGATGTTTAAAACAAAGGAACATGATCCAGAAATCCCATTTAATTAAAGAAATGAAATTAATTACATATTTGTTTGTTTATGTGGGATAAACAGATTTTAATGAATTCTGCTGAGGCCCAGTAAAGGTTGCATTAGCCTGCATTGACCTTGTTTATTATCATCTCTAACTTGCCTTAATGTCACAAACCATATGACATATGGTAAAGGTAAAGACGATTAGTGGAAAACAGTCACCTCTCCCCTTCCTACTCCTCAGGGCAATGTTTTGGAAAAGAGAGAAAAATCAACTGTCACAACTCATCTTTAAATATTTGATTGTCACACCAGCAATTCTATTTTCACATGATGTAATTTCAGTATTTTTATATGTGCGCCACATGTTTGATTTATCTCAATAGACTCAAGTCTCTTGTCCGATGTGGAGCCACCTTGAGTCACATTCAGTATTTTCCATACATTCAACTGCTAGAACAAAAACGTTCTGCTTTCTTTGCACAATACTTTCAGAACGACCAATTCAGATCCACACACTGTATTGACCCATAGTCTTTAAAGGTCAGACGGGTTGATTTCCACTGTGTGGCCCACGCTGTTTTAAGTCTCTCACCACTACTGCATATCTAAAGTTCAGACACTGAACTCACTGCACTGAACTCTGCAGATCCTCCATATTTAGGAGGTGCATGTGTGAACGCAAATCAGAGTAAGAGGCTCCACAGTTTCTGCAGACGTCTCCATCTCGCCTCCTGGTATAAAGTCCGTAGAAATGAATGGAGGGGTCGATGACGCTTCTTATGTGCGACAGACGCAAAAAGGAAAAAAACTAAAAGAAAACAAATATCTCTCAGTGAAAAAGCGGAGTCATACACGTAGACGACAAGATGTGAAGAGAGTTTGCGGTGATGAGAGCTGACGATGGTGTCTGTGCGTTGTAAAGAAAATCCTGTGATCCACGCAGCGGAGTGAAAACGCCACTTCCTGTCTCTGCCTGCAGCACCCGGCTGCTCCACCTCTTGCCTGAATAATGCAGAGGATTTGTTGCTGTCATGTCTGTGCAGAGAACCTCCCACTGTGTTTGTGAATGTGTGAAATCCAAACTCTTGCCGCTCTCCGCAGCCAATTCTCCAGATTTTACCCAGAGGACATGTCTGACAAAGGCTAAGATAACCTAAGGAAATCTGGCAATTTCTACAGAGTGTGCCGGTCTTTACATTACACTCATGAGCATGGAAGACACCAAGGAAAGATACGTCTTGCAACAGTAGAAAAATAACATCCAGTACATTTTATCCAGTGAACGAGCAACAACAAAGGCCTCTGTTACAGAAGTGCATTTCGACAGCCTGAGTGCCTGTATTTTTAGTGTGGACGGTCCTGCAGGAATTGAGCCATGCTGTGCTACACTGAACAGCTGATCTCAGTCTCGTGCTGTATGTGGTTCTCAGTAAGTTTTCATATGACTTGCAGTTGCGTGCACTGATCCAAACAGCAGTAGAGTTTTATAAATACACCTGCATCTTCTAACTTTTGTTCCTTTTGCTTTTAAGACTCCACCCAGGGATTTAAATCTCAAACATTCTTCTACCGTAACTCTCTGACTTTCACTTTAACTGGTGTTGAATGCAAAGTCTTTATTTTGAGCAGCAAACACTAACTTCAGACTTGAATTTTACTGCAGCAGTAAACGATGGTGGTTTCATCCTTTACAGAACATAACCGCCGTGGTCTGCTTGATTTACTTTTACCATTTTAGCGTAGCAGTTCTACATATATATCTCAATTACCTTTACACTTCCATTAAACCCATTTCTTCAACCATGGGGACTTCCTGAGCCATTTCCAGACCAAATGGGACATGAAATTCCTCCAGTGTGTTCTGGATCCGCCCCAGCATCTCTTCCCTGTCAGGCCTGCCCAGAATACGTCCACAGGGGGGCGACGGGGAGCCACTGTAATCGGATGACCAGACCACCTTAAAATAACTGGTTTGATTGATGAGTCCACATTTTAGCATAATGTGATCCACCCAAAGACTATATATACAAATGATGACATGATTGCTCGAAAAAGTGAAGCCAAATTGTCTCGATCACCACCTGGTGGTTGGCTGTAGTATAGGTACTCCATGTTAGTGGATAGGACATGGACAAAGCTAAAAAGTGGCTACAAATGTACAAGATGATGTTCCTATCCTTGATATTTTGGCTCTGTTTGAGGATAGTGGGAGGAAGTTGAGTAGCGTCTGGTGGCTTTGTCTGTCTGTATGTGACTCGCATATCGTGATGACTGTTCATCTTATCAGCTTCATACTTGGCTTGTGTATTGTTAAGGGCCAAAGGAAGTTCAGTGTCGGATTCGGTGTGATTTGGAAACGCGATACGTTCAATATTAATAAACCTTTAATAAATAGGCTGTGCTCTGTAGGAACGTTGATCACAACACCAGCGCGTTCACAACAATGGTTCACTAAATTACATTAGAAGCATCAGAAGGAAGCTACACAAATTACAACTCCAGTGTGTAATACCCTCTTTTCTAATAACACCAAGTCTTTAAACTCCAACAGTCACATGAGTGAGAGCAAAACAATCTTAAGGGCAACAGTGCTTTTCTTTTCTCGCTGTGCTCGACTCAGCCGAACAGATTAAGTGACACGTTCTTCCCTTGAGCCAGTTGACTGGTTTGTTGAACATGTGAGTTATTAGACACGTGTGTACTGCAGCTTTATTGTGATGGTGCTGATGAAGCAGAACATGTTCTATACAGACTAATATATGTGTTTGTTTGTTTCTCCCCGGGAAAGTATGTTTTCTGAGTCCTTTAGGGGATTAGACATGCATATGGTTACTCTGAAATGTATCTGTGCGTGTATAGGGCTGCATGACTATGTGTTGGGATGTATCTGTCAGACAGGCTCATTAGCTGGTGGAATCACAGCAGTAGGTACAGAAAGCGTCCACTGTCCCTCTGGAGAGAAACACTGAGCAGATGTCTACTGTGCAAAACTGACTGCACAATAGAACAGGACAACACACAGCTGAAAATTACACAGTCCGACTCCCACGCACATCAGACACACCAACACCCCTGCACACGGAAAAGCTCCGAGCAGAAAAACATACACGGAAACACATGCACCGACAAACACAACAGAAAGGAAACCTTCAAACGGAGCAGCAGCTCTGTGCACCCAGACCTACAATAGCATTCACACTTTGTTATAAATCATGCACAAAGAATGCAAAAAGAATTACTGTAAATAATGGAATTCTTGTTTTCCCTTTTGAAAACTGTCCTCACATGTGGTTGGGAACATAGTGACCAAAAAAGTGAGGCCAAGATTTCACTGCAGGTTATGATCCTGTTATTTGATTCGAAAACATTTCTGAAAGCCAAAGTGTTGCAAACACGATCCAGACTTCTGCAGTGAAAACAATGAAATGCAGGATCTCAGTGACCAGAAGTGCATGTTTAGAATCTGCAGAGACAAAATCAAGGGTAAACCTGGAAAAAGACGCCAGAATGGAAGATTTGTTCTTCATTAAACTCTACACCCCTCTAAGCTTTCCATCCTCACACAGTGTAACTCGTGGTGATTTTAGGAACAATGGATCTTTGATATAATCAGGTATCTCAGTTTAAGTGAGCAAGTATCACTTTTACTGCTGAGATGACAAACTAAACAACTAGAGGGGTGCTTGGAAACCGTTTATATCTCAGCCAAGGATAATGCTCTATATTGCCATGTTAAAGAAAGTGAAGAAGAACTTCTGGATCTGCCCATTTATCAAGGATCCATTCCAACATTTACTGGGTTCTTCATGCCCTGATCCTCAATATCAAAGGTTGTCGAGTAGTTATTTCACAATCCTGCTAACTACAGCTGCTTTCAGCCGTGCACTGACATCCGGACATTTTTCAGAGCGGCTGTATGTGAGAACCCAAATGTCCGAGTCAGTTGTTCCACTCATTTTTCGTAACTTTGCCTCAGATGAAGTTGTCAACTTGGAAAGACAAAGAGATTCAAGAGGTCTTGGTGATAAGGTCCCACGCTGGTGCCGCTGGGGTCATTTATTTATTATTATTTTTTGTTGATAATGATAAATCAAAACGATTACCAACACATTTTACTCAACAATAGACAAATCACAATATTAAAATACGGTAGTTATTTCTTTACTTCTGCTCATCTTAAGTGCTTTTAGGTTTTTGGGACCTTTGGGCTGTGCTTAGTACGTTACTCTTATTAATGCGACATTATTTTGACCTGTGAAAAGCTTGTCGGACCTGCCATGCATATTTATTGTTGCAGATTGGATAGCACCTGTTTGGATGATGATGGTGAATTTAACTTATGGTCACTAATCATCTTATAATTGTCATTTTATTCATGTTTTTCTCAGATATAACAACATTTCAAAATGTAGAAAGCTGTAAAAAAAACAAGTGGACATAAACGACAGAGGAAGAGGAAGCAACAATGTGATTATCAGGAGATGTTGATGTATTTTCTTCATTCTTTTTAATTTACAGTATTTATAAGTATAGAGATAACTGATTTAACCATGTTTTTAAGCTGCAATAAAAGTGCAGCACTGCCGTCTAATCAAGGCTTCAAGATTTAGTACAAAACTCATGCTGGACTCTATTTAACGCATTATTAGGCCACATTACGATGAAGCACATCACATAGAGAGGACAAGAAAATTAAAACTTTTTTTTAGATAATTAAAAGTCATGCACGCTGGGTCATCGAAAGACCCAGTCCTTTGTGCTCTGATTGGCTTAATCAGCTTCTGAAGTAGAAAATTACTCCTTCAATGAGATTGTGTGATTTCTGAGTGTGTGAGGAGAATGACTTAATCAAATATAATCAGAAAGGAATAATTAGGACTTATCTGCTGCATGACAATACAATGGAATATTCTTTACAGTGAGAAATACCAGCTCATTGCTCTGCAGATATCTAAAGCGCAATACGATAAAGCTTAGAACCTGCGAACGTACAGAAATGTGTACCACACCTTTTGTTCTTCACATGTTGAACGCTTCCCTGGCAGTTTTTATTCTACTTCAGTCTCTGTTGCTCTCAGGTAGAGTCTCTGCAGATTCAAATTATGAAAATGGAACATGACAGGCAGGGTTTTGATGGACCGGACCGACGCTGCAGCCGTCAGTTCCAACCGAACAAAACCTGCTGAGTCCACACAGATGGAGCCCTCTCAGCTGTGGCAGATGCGAAATGCATGCAAGTCTCTAAAACCTATTTCACATCACACGAGCTCGTAATGACAGCGGTTTGCAGCGGAAGAGTCTATGAACAGATGAACACACACACACACACACACACACACAGTCTCTCAGTTGTCATGGGTACCCAACTGACTAAAATAACGTTCTTTGTTCAAACATTATTAGCTCTATATTTTTTACTTCCACACTTTTATCCTTGTTTCCTCTCTTACTCTATGACCTCATCCATCCATCCATCCATCCAGCCTCAGCCCAACATTACCTGGACCCACTCACACCTTTCTCCTCCTCCATACTTCCTTTTCTTTCTAAATGCATACCGCCTAATGAGAGCTCTGCACCCGTCCTCACTCATTTCTTTGTGTGTTTTTTCAGTCTCCACTCTCTTCCTTTGTAAATGTACATAGCTTATTGAACCGGACTCACCTTTTACTGAACAGGCACACACACACACACACACACACACACACACACACACACACACACACACACACACACACACACACAGCTACAAAAGCTGCCCTCGTACACACAGAGATAAGCACAGCACAAGCAGAGCACACACACACACACACACACTTACACACAATGAGGACACACAGAGTACACACAGTGCCAAATCCACTTAACCAAACCACTCTCTTCCTGAAAACGGCTGATTTGAGCCCCCGCAGCCCCTAATCATCCAATCAGGGACAGAGCAATCTCCTCCCCACTGGGCCTATCAGAGGCCTTCGTAAAGGGTTCGTCTGTTCCTGCGGCGATGGCAAGAAGGAGTCGTGTTCAGAGCGCCCTGCCACTCATTCTGTGCACGTTTAGAGGGGCTATCCCTCGCTAGGAGTCTGCGGTTCATTTATATAGCTCTCTGTGGTGCACTGGGCTGCTGTGGGGGAAAAAAAGAAGGAGTTTGCATTGCCAGTGCCCAGTAAAGATCACATATCTCCAATTTTGTTCCAGTGTTCTGCTGCAACAGCTGGTCACTACCACCACCCAAATATATTAGAAATATAGATGGATAGATAGATAGATAGATAGATAGATAGATAGATAGATAGATAGATAGATAGATAGATAGATAGATAGATAGATAGATAGACAGACAGATAGACATATTCCTCAGGGGCAAAGTAGGAATGAATCACCTTGCAATAAAAGGGAATTAAAATGAATCTTTGTTAGCAGTTCTTGGTTGTTAAATGTAGTGCACGTTGGATCATGGCTACCGCCGGTCCTTTGTGCTCTGATTGGCTTAATTAGCTTTTGAAGTAGGAAATTACCCCTTCAATGAGATTGTGTGATTTCTGAAAATGTGGAAAGAAAGACTTAATCAAATATGATCAGAATAGAATAATTAGGACTGTTATCTGTAGCATCAAGTTACCCTGTTTTTTAATAAGAAATTACAGGGCGACTGATGTATGGTGTCAAGATTATGCTTCCTACTTTATTCAAGCATATAAATGAAATGGTGTCCCTTATATGCATTTGCATTTCTGATATCGTACATGTCTGATGTCTGTCGGTCCCTTAATGCGCTGAGGTACCTCTCCAGATGAGCAGAATTGTGCAGCCAATTGAAATTCAAGATCTATTCAACCAACTGGAGGCTGCATAGATCAGGACGATGGGCTTTTAGCTGCCACTGATTATGCCTGTGTGAAAAACACTGATATCTAAAGATAGACGAGGGGGTGATGAGAGTCAGATGAATGGACGGATAGAGGTATAGACCAAAGACAGAGAGAAGGAGACAGA
This sequence comes from Hippoglossus hippoglossus, assembly GCF_009819705.1. Classification (NCBI taxonomy): domain Eukaryota; kingdom Metazoa; phylum Chordata; class Actinopteri; order Pleuronectiformes; family Pleuronectidae; genus Hippoglossus; species Hippoglossus hippoglossus. Next base: position 6,510,834 of record NC_047171.1, on the reverse strand, counting down.
GCTTTGCCTCTGAAAGAAGAGAAGGAAAAGAGGTCGAGGGTTGTTGTCACGGCGATAACAACCCCCCAAAATGTCCCCCTTTGTGTGGACGGACGCTGCCATCAGTTCATTTTCGGTGTCACGGAAAAACACGCTTCATGTGAAAGGGTGTAAAGAAAACGAGTGTCGCCTTTCAGGGAAAAAAATAAAGGGAGGTTCGAATTAGCTTCATATCCGTCTCTGTGACAGTGAAAGGGGACATACTGTAATTAGAGGAAAGCAATCTCCCTCCCACATCTCCCCCTGTGTGTCCCTCTACCTGTACTCTCACTCAACCCCCCCATCTCAATCATGCTCCCCCGCTCTGCCCATCTCCGAGATGTTTTTGTCCATTTGATTTTCTCCTTTTCATGCTCCATAATGGCACATTGAGAAACCTCCATCCAGTCCTCATCCCCCCCGCCTCCCTTCGCTCTTCCATTATCCACCCCCACTTTTTGTCCTCTACTCTTTTCCTTTTTCACCTCCTTCCCCGCCTGCCCCATCTCTCACTTTCCACCTCTCTCTATCTCATTACTCCGAGGGGGCCACCATGCTGTGATCCCGGCTATCAGTAATGGCTCATGGCCTCGGCGGATGGGAGATTGCAAATGTAGCACAGATGAAATATTAGGTGGTGACTGGGATTGTGTAAATCAATGGCTTATGAAGGCTGACCGGGCTCCTTCATCCCCTCTCTCTCTCTCACACACACACACACACACACACACACACACACACACACACACACACACACACACACACATCATCGGCCTGGCCTGCTCTTCCTATTATCTTTCGCTCCGTGGGTAACCCTCACTCTCTCTTTGTTGGTAAATCACTCCCTCTCTGTTCTTTGACTATCTCCAGTCATCATTAACATCCCACTATTTTCTATCTTGTTCAAATATAAGAAAAAAGAAGAGGAAAACACCCCCTCTTCCTCTTCTGTTGCCCCCCCCCCCACTCTGTTTCTCTCTCTCCATTAATGGGATTTGATAATGAGGGCCACGACTTGGTCCTCATTTTTAGCCTCTTTCCCCTCTTCCTCCTCCTCCTCCTCCTCCTCTTATCTGCCTCTCTTTGCAGCAGAAGGTAGATAATGGGGATCAGAGAGTGTGTGTCTCTTCCATTAAAGCCCCTGCAGGTTCATAAACCAAATCACAAATCAAACAAAAGTGCAGAGCCGGAGCGGAGAGGACTCCAGACTGTAGCAGCCAAATCTCCAAATAGGGTTTAGTAATGTTGCCATGAAATTAGTGAGGGAACCATCAAAATCACATTTTAAAAATCACTTTACGGGGCTCACACAATGGCTTTAATGTGGTTGGAGTTCCAACAGTAATTTGCACAGATTGTCCATTTTCAGAATGGAGGTAAGCAGAAGTCGGCATGAAACGTGCACACACACTCTGCACTGCATTCGTGAATGTACTTAGCAGTTGATGACCCTGTTGTCACGATTATATGACTTATGAGTCACTACGGATAAACAAGGGCGTAACTTTGGGTGAACTTTCAATTACTCTGGATAATTCCTAAATTACCATTATTTCTTAACAGTAAATAACCACTTAATGTACTTTAGAAATAATTACTATGTGTCATACTTGGCAGAAAATCCCCACAACCTTGTAGCCAGAGTAGCTTCACTTAAATTCGGGTGAAGCAAGTTATTATTTGTTCATGCTACAAATTAAATTAAATTAAATTAAATTTAACACATATGTATTTTGGGGGTTGAAGAGGCAGGTTTTGATTATTGGGGGGTTGCGTCTGGAAGTCTGATGATCACTTGTTTCTTTTTAATTTTAGTTTAATCTCCACCATTAAGCAGTTAGTCAGGAAGCTATAGTCTTCCTCTTAGAAGATCAATAGAATTATTAATTGTTCATTTCTGTCTTTCTTTGTTCTGCTTGTCTATTAAAAACTTGCCCTCGTGGTTATTTATACAGTAGTTTGTGTGCTTTACATAAAAAAGTAATAATGCAGTAATCATCATCTGCTCTATACTGTTTATTCTGAAATGCAAATGCACATTGAGAGGAGGAATTAGTGTTTCACACATTTAAATAATGAGGTGCAGGGTGTAAAGTAATACAAAATTACTTTTTGCCATTGGCAGATGTGAAGAACATGTGTTTTAATGCAGGTTACAAAGAGGGAACAATGATTATTTTTTAGATTTGAGTTGTTTGGAGGATTCAGTCAAATGCAGTGTAGCTGTGCACAGTGAACGTGAATAGGAGAGTTGTTTGACTTCTACTGTAGCAACCACACAAGAGATTTGTCTGTTTTGTTTACTTGTGGCATTGGTGCAAAACAAAGAGTTAATTCACTGTTAAATGAACCTCGACACCTTGTGCAGCTGCTTCACAGTTAAAGACAGTTTGTAAACTGGTGAATCAACTTAAACAATGAAATTGTAAGAAGAGACAAAGGGTTGTAAATGAGCTCATTAGAAGAATATGTGCAAGTGTGTATGTGTGTATGTGTGCGTGTGTGTGTGTATGTGTGCGTGTGTGTGGTGTGTGGTGTGTGGTGTGTGGTGTGTGGTGTGTGTGTGTGTGTACAGTCCTACTATAATTGCATATCAATTTCACCTATACTTATGTTAACAAGTTTAACTTTATAATGACATTTTTGACACAAACACCTTCAAAATGCCCCCAACCCATTATTTCTTAAATAACAATCAATATGTTTTCATTCCACAGCGGTAAAATAAAATTAACAAACTCTTTGTGTGAATAAAAATGAAAATGTCATTGTTAAAAATAACTCTGAGTGCAGCGTTCTCAAATGTCACCATGTTGTTGTATTACTATTGTTGTGTGTTCGAATCAAGCTAAACAGCCTCAGTGCTTTGCGTAGTTAATCCGTCAGCGGCTCCCTGTCTCTCTGACAACTTTTCGCACTTTAGGCAATTCACAGAATTCCAGGCTCATGTAATTATTGATTGCCTGGAAATGTCAAGAAAATGCTATTATGGTTACATCCGCTGCTTCAGCAAAACAAAGACTGCAGCCAAGGAGGAAATTTCAAAGTGCTGATTGGCTGATTTTTTTATTTACACTTTTGAGGTAAATGTTGTTTTACTTTAATGTAGGTGAATGTAATGAAATATTTCTATCAGACAATAAAAAACTGTCTTTGGAGTGTTGATTACTGTCGATTTCGTTAAATCAGCCCCTAGGTGGGAAAATGACATCAAACTCAAATAAGCATTTCTATCTTTTGTGAAAATGTGAAAACCACCATAAGTTCGTCAAAGGCGTCGCTGGGACAAGTTGGTAACAAACGAGAAGTCAGATCTCCACTGGGGTCTTATGTTGAACGATGCATCCTAACTGCTCTTTGTGTTGATGGGCTACTTAATGTTTGTGTTTCCACATGAGATTCCAGACGGAGCTTGGAAATTATTTTTATTTGCTGTTGATGACCCATGAAGCCTCCCTCTCGTCAGGTGTTACATTTCACACTGCCTGCTGCCTCGGCACAACTAAACCAATAATAAAGCTATACGCATTATTAGACACAACTAAAAGCATTATATTCTATATTCATTTTGCCCAGGTACATAGACTCGAGCTGGTGAATGCACAAAGTCACATTCAAAGGAAATGTCCACAATTCGAAAAAGACCTCACTTGCATTTATTGTTATATAGACTTTTTCCTCCATTAATAGATCAGTAACTATTAGTAATAATTTGTCTTCAGTATTTTTTCTGAAGAACTTGACCTGAAATGTTTAACTGTGACATTAGCTTAAACCATTTTCGCCCTCTTATGAAGCCGTTAGACGAAAGGAAACAGAAAATACGGAACGTTAGATGATGCATGGTGTGACATTAAGTTGTCATAGCTAGTGGTGCATAACTTAGCATCTGTTAATGATCCTAATACATCATGCTTGGCTGTGGATCAAGAGTAAACAAAACAGTGTTGTCTTGCTGCTAAACAACGTGCATCGGAATGCCTTCGTTTCAAGTGACCGTACAAAGCCTAATTTGCAGAGCTCGGGTCTCTGTCTAAAATCCTCCCACACCTTAGATGATCCTGTGTGTTTCGTAGCTGCAGTTTTTTTTTTAATGATAATTCATACTTTGCGCACAGTGTTCTTTGAGAAATGTTGTTGTCAGTTGGTCACCCAAGCCTTTACTGAATGTCGTTTAACGTTTCTCTATTGATGTCTGTTAACAACCACTTATCCAAAAAGTTTCTCAGTCAACCCTGCATTTCCCCGTGTCCTCAACTTTACACATGTGAAGTTTGAAATCGATCACATGAGCCAGTTGTTGAGAGACAGACAGATATAATCTCCAGGTTGTTACCCTATTTTCCTCCTATACTGACTTTATTCAACCACCAGCAGCAGCTACTGTGTATTCTAGGGGATCCTGCTCTGTCTATATTGATATGGGCCTTAATCAAGATGCTTTTCATGGATGAGATCTAATCAGCATAAAGTCTTTTGAAATGTTGTTATACACTTACTATATATCTGTACTTGAGTCAAATTTGAGTCTCTCAAAAAAACAACAACATGACAGTCAGGTCAAAACTGTTTTCACCCGGCCGGCAGCTGCTTGTGTAAAATCAACATCAGTCCACAGGTCCAATGACGATTACATTTTTTAGGTTATTTAGGTCTAGACAACATTTCAGCCAATCTCTATTAACAGCTATTTACATATTAATGCAGATAAATCTAAAAGCTGATAGCCAATGCATTTCAGTCAATGTACTTCTGTGTCTTTTGCAGCCAAAGCCTGCGCTGATGTTACAGGTCAAACAAGAAGCAGAGACCAGGAGCTTCCAGCCCCACAATCGTGTCCCTCATCTACAGATTCTGCATATTCACATGCAGAACAATCTGTTTATAGAGGTTATTAATAAATTACCTCAACGTTTATGATTCCATCATTAGAGTCGCTGTGATCACAGTCGGAATAATGTGGGGATTTCACGAGACACAGTTTCATTGCATGCTTGCTGCTCTGTCGCTGCTGTGCTGCTTCAGTCCCGGAGGGATGTGGCTCTTTGACACTGTCAGGTGATACAGAGGCAAACCTTTGTTTACAGAGGAAATTAAATTCATATCAACTGTACATAGTTTAAGAAGTACGAAGAGAAAGTTTTTTGTTTGTTTTTAAGCGAAATCATCTTCTCATTTTGTTTGCGTCTCCATCATTTTCCATCCTCCTCTCGCCATCTCTCCCTCTTTCTCTTTGTCTGTCATTCTCTCCTTTTCTCTCTCTCCATCCCCTCCCTGTCTTCCCGTCCCCAGTGTTCATGGCCACATTGAGTTTTCACAGGAATTTGAGCATGAATCTTTAATTAGCAACAGCTGCTGTTCCTGTGTGCACGTCTTCATGTGTGCGTTTATGTGAGCGAGTCGACGTGTGTGTGTGTGTGTCTGGTTGGTGCTAACTATTCTCACGGGCTCACTGTCGCCTCAATCACTGTTTCACACACCAAGCTGCCTGCCAAAGGACGCACACACACACACACACACACACACACACACACACACACACACACACACACACACACACAAACAAACACATAAACACACATTAATGCAAACTACACACCCACACGTGAATGCACATGACATTTGCATCCATCACTCATCACACACACACACATAGAAACATTTTGTCCATGTATATTCTTCTGTGTCATCGGCCCCTCCTCCTCTCCGTCCTCTTCATCTCGTCCCCTTGTTTTATTTCTCTCTCTTTGTCCTCATTTGCTCAGCTGTTAGCCATGAATTATGTATCATATCCTTCTGGAGTGAGAAAAGTTAGCTCGGGGCTATCATTCCCCACTTAACGATCATTAGTTCAGTTTTTGCACCAATTAGAGCTTGATAGCAAATCAGGTCTTTTTTTTTTGCAGCCGTCCAACTCCTGCATAATGTAGCTCATCGCACCTGTTACAACCAGATTCTCCTGAAAACAAAACGTAAAGACCAACATTGGTTTCTTAATCAGACTAAATCAATCTTTAGGTTGGGTTCACGTATCAGTGTGGTTACATCGGACCTGACCAAGGAAACATAAAAACAGGCCCATTGGAAGATGAGGGTGTGAGTTTACCCCATGTTGCTCCCTTTGTCTTTGAATCCTGCTGCCTTTACCTACTTATTTCTGTCAGTGTCTCTCCTCTCCTCTCCTCTCCTCTCCTCTCCTCTCCTCTCTCCTTCACAAGACATCCACTTCTTGCCAGGACTGGATTTTATTTTTGCTGACTTCAAGGCAATTTGTGGGAAAATGTCATATTTTCCATTATACTAACATTGCCGCCCTTCTTGCCTTACCCTGCACACACACATACACACACTCATATACACACACACACACACACACACACACACACACACACACACACACACACACACACACACACACACACACACACTCTTCAGACACTGAGATTGAGTTCGGCTGAGCCCACTCCCTTGCCAGATATACACCCTGGGTGTCATTGCGGTGCCATGGTAACGAACCATAAACTGAGACTTGCATCCTTCCTGTAATTCTGACTTGGTAGTAGTCCCTGTGCTCACTGCTGGTCACACAGCAGCAGTTTCAGCATATATTCATTTTCAAACCCGAGTCACAGACGGAGAAAACACCCTGTAATTCAACATAAGATCAGAGAATAGTTGGATAAACTGCCACGGCATCTGATATTACTCGACACACCACTGCTGGATTTTTGCAGGCAGTGGGAAATCCACAAAAAACTGACAAACAGCCCTATGTGGTTAAATACCATACAATACTTTAATGGTACCCAGCTCACTGTATGTACTGTATTACCCAGTCAGCATTTCCCTGTCCTCACTTTGGCTCACAGGCTTAGTGGCTCGGCTCATTTCACACCCAACTTCGCACTCCTTCTTCCATAAGGGCACACCAGATGATAGAAAGGTGGAAGAGGCTGAATGTAATGGAGCAGTTGTTGAGGAAGGAATACGATACAAGAGTAATAAAGGAATGAAATGGAAATTAATATAAAAAAAGAGAAGAAAGTGAGACTGTTTAGGAGGAAAAGGTGTTATTATTACGACAGGATACGTTTAAAGAGATGGGGAATGGAGGGGAGGAAGGGATGCAAGGACGGATGGAGGAATAGAAGGAGGAGGGTAATGACAGAGGGAAAGGAAAGGGAGGAGGAGGAGAAGATGAAAAACTGTTTGAAAGGTCACAGTGAGGCTATGGTAACTGTTCTCTCCGAAGACAAATGGAAACAAACCGTCTTCAAAGAAAAAGACTTGAAACTAGAAAAACACGCGTCGGTTTTTTTTCTCATCCGTCAAAGCTTGGGTTTCCATCAGCCTTTGAGTTTATTATCGTTTTCCCTTCAAGGAAACTAAAGAACATCTTGTTTATCTCTTATCTTTTCACTTCTCATTTCATTCATCTGCCATAATATCCCACATCTCTCTCTCTCTCCACATTTGATCCCTCTCTCCTTTCTAAAGATTTATTCCACGAGCATTGAACAGATTGTTATATAAGCAATGACACACCGAGAGGAAATTCACCTCTTAGAGGGGGAGGTGGAGGAATAATATTCCCAAAGATATAAACTCAGATTAACCAGGTTAGCGAGGGTTTAGCATGAAGATAGAAGGGTGAGGAAAGAGGTGAGCTGGAGAAAACACAAAGTGAGGGAGAGGTAATAATAGCAGGATAGAATGGATCACTGGTTTCTATCTACAAAACTTCTTTTGTTCTCTTGAGAGGCACGCACAGGTCATGTGTCCATCGCTGTGTGTGTGTGTGTGTGTGTGTGTGTGTGTGTGTGTGTGTGTGTGTGTGTGTGTGTGTGTGTGTGTGTGTGTGTGTGTGTGTGTGTGTGTGTGATATATTTTCCTGAGGCATCAATGGTAGAAGGAGTTGATCTCGTTCATGTCCCTATTTACAACGCATAAGATATAAGATATTGATTATTTGGTTTAGAACGAATCACCTATAAGTAAAAGGGGCAATCTGCTGACTAACACAAATAATACCATATTCTATTTGTATTTAAAGTAATGGAAGATGTCTGCTTGATGTACCCTACAGAAAACACTGTACCTTTACTTCCTCTAGAAGTTTGAAAGGTCAAACTCCCAGAAACACTATTGATCTGTCGCAGCATTAGCATTCATGCTGCTGCCTTTAAAATGCAGTGGCTGTCACTGAAGTATACTGTATGTCAGGAGGTCACGCTTAAACACAGAGGCCACGCTAAGACACGGCCACACGGCCATAGAATTACAATAGATGAGTATCAGGACAAATTCTGCTGCTGCAGGGATCATCAGACTCTGTACGACATCTTTGATCAAAATGTGGAAAGCTTTGAAAGGTCATTCACTCTGTGTGCGTGCGCGCGCGCGTGTGTGTGTGTGTGTGTGTGTGTGTGTGTGTGTGTGTGTGTGTGTGTGTGTGTGTATGCAATTCTAACAGCGATCACACCTCAGTGCCAAATACAATTGACTTTTCTCATTAATTCTTTCATTCACTATGCAGTACCACCATGATCCTTCTTTCACACACTTCTTCTTTCGCACAATTTCTTTTTTCACTCTCCCACCTTCAGCCCTGTGACCTGCTCAAATCACAGCCTGTTGAAAATTCAATTTAAGAGCACTGTGATGTCTCCCTCCATGCTTGCCCCCTTAAATAGTTCACTGACCGACCCCCACTCCACACACACACACACACACACACACACACACACACACACACACACACACACACACACACACACACACACACACACACAAGCGTACAAAAAATTCTATGAGAGAAGAAGGCATATGAGAGAAGAACATTGTGAAACAGCAGTGTGAAGAAGAAGAAGAAGAAGAAGAAGAAGAAGAAGAAGAAGAAGAAGAAGAAGAAGAAGAAGAAGAAGAAGGATATGATTTCCTGTGGTTTCAGGAGCGCCACAGTCTCAGGCCCGTCATCTATTATTCACTTTGACGAGGCGCACGGTAATATCTCACACACTGTGGACTCAAGGCTTCCATTTCGCCAAAGTGAACCAAGGAATGGAATTTTTTATGAGGGGACTATGAAAATATTGTTCCTAATAAATAGGCCTGCTGGTGATTTCCAAGCTATAGCTGTGGCTTTGGAGAGCAGTGTATGAGGCAGAATATACATTACCCCCTCCTTCACCCACCACTGAAAGAAGAGTCACTTCTCTTCACAGTCAAAACTGAATATTTTAACTTTCTCCTTTCTCTCCCCTTTTTGTACACTAATTATTTCCCCCTCTTTTTTTTTATCTCCCCTCCATCGTCTTTCTGCATAGGTCAGACATTCTCTCACCACGGGGGATGCAGAAACAACAATATAATCTTAACTCCACAATGGCAGACCGGAAACTTATTTTCACATTTAAAGAAGGCAAATCTCACGGGCACGTACACACTTAAAAAAAAGACGTTATATCTGACTCTGTGGCAGCTTTTCTTGAAAACCTTTGTTTGAACTGGACGAAGGGGAAAGAGAAGCAAAGAGAACAGCATGTTCTGACTGACAATACAGCCAATCACCGCCTGCAAGATATAAAAAGTCTGTAACTGCATGTTTCTTTTTATAGAAATACAGCTCTAGCTCATCTTTGAAACCTGTGGTAAAGGTTAAGAGAGCTGAAACTTATGGCTGCAGACTCTAGGGGGAGCCCTTACGACAAAGCACAGGATCCAACTGACAACATTGACACGTCTGGTTAAACAAGTTGAAAGTCCATAAATTTGACTTCTAGTTTTATTTGTTATTTTGTGTTTTTTGCCAACCTTTCACTCTTTAAAAGGAAAGTGTACAATAATATAATTACAACAGGTATCATGATGCATTTGCCCCTCTGCCTCTGAGTTTGTAGTTCCATTTCTCTTCCATTCCCTTTTTGCCCTGGTTCTGGACACACACACACACACACACACACACACACACACACACACACACACACACACACACACACACACACACACACACACACACACACACACACACACACACAGTCACAACCTGACGTGCTCGCCTTGAGCCAATCACCTGTAAGCTGTCCAAGAACATGAACAACAGTCACACACTGGACACTGATGTACAAGAACAATAACAATTCATCACAGACACTGATACTCCACAGCCCTCAGCTTTTCGTGTCTGCATGATTGACATATATATATATATAGAACATTTAAATACATATAGTGATGGCCAGTGGTTTACTGAGGTGTTAAGATATTTTACTTCTTTACTACTTTAGTCCTTTCTCATATTTGGATGATTGAAAACTATTGAATAGAAAAAAGGCGAGTAGCTAAAGTAGATAAAATAAGATTTATTTAACTTCTGATCCTTGTTTATATGACAGCAACTTGTTTTTTAGTAGATTTGTCATTTTTAGATTGCAGCAGGATAGAATGTAAATACAATATTGTAATGTTACTACCATCTACTACCATGTTCAGAGCTGTATTTGTGCTTATACCTACTGTATACTCATTAACTCATGAACTTTTAGCTCTTTGTGTTGTCCACCAACTTCTAAAGGAACATTCGCTCTTTATTTGCTGAGCAACCGACTCCACTATGTTCACCAGCTACTCACTATTGTCACTATTTCCATTAACTGCTGGGGAGGAGGAATTCACCAGATTTATGGCCTGACAACTCTCCATGGATTTGTCCCCAAGGGAAACTTTTCACATTTTGCTGTACGTCATCATGATCCAATGTGAGGGTGGATGATTGTCTCTGCATGTTGGCCCTGTGATGGACCAGAGACCTGTCCAGGATGCACCCGACCTCTGGCCCAATGTCAGCTGGGATTCTGGCTCCAAATGTGATGGTCAAATTGTGACTATAAGAGCTTCATCTCTGAATAGTGGCTCATTTTTATCTAGAGTCTATGATTTATTGTGATTGCAAAGTTTGGCAAAGTAAATTCCAATTACTGTATTCAAAACACAACCTGAGGCAAAGATTTTTTTACTTAACCTTTTGGGAAAAATATAACACTCAAGCACAGCCGCACACTATATATATCTGAACTCATTCTTGCCGAGGACACAAGACACAAGCGTACTATTTGCATACAGGAAGCCCGCACTGAAAGACTCTTTACAACTGTTGCCGGTTTTAAGACGGCTTAAGAGTTTGCACATATACAGTAGGTGGATATCGAGAAGTGCATATACATATCATTCTCCAGCTTAAGGGCAACAGCACATTGCATTCTGTGTTTAAAGAATTCTTTGAACTGCTCCAGGATTAATCCAAAGCACAAGTCTGTGTCAATCTCCACCATTATTCGTGATGACAATGTTGGAATGAATAAAGCAGGCCAAGACATTTCCAATGAGATGGCGTGTTTAACATAACAAAAGGGTGTTTTTCCCTGCATCTCAGTCTGTTTTCTGAAAAACCTTGATTTCATTCAGGCAGTCAGTCAGTCTGCTATCATCTCTCCTTTTCATTGCCTTGTTGTTTAAGCCCCACATAGGCCCCCATCTTTTTTTTTTCACACCAGTCACAACATTTCCTTTTTCTGTTTTTCTCTTTTCTCATCTCTCGGTTGCTCTTTGAGGATTTGCCCCAGACATTGAACGCATCAGTATTCAAAAATTTATTTATTTGTTTTTCATTTGCACGGGGCAAAAGGTGTTTTAAATGTGTGTGTGTGTGTGTGTGTGTGTGGGTGTATGTGTGTGTGTGTGTGTGGGCTGTGTAAAAGAGGTCGTAGTATGAGGATGATGCAGTTAGGGCTTTGCAATTAATGAATTTACATACGGTAATGGGGAATGTTTGTCAGGCAGAATGCTGGTCTCAGACAGGAGCCAGAGTGACCTCTGACAAACGGACTGATCCCAGAAGCAGAGAAAAGAGATGGAGACTGACCTCAGAGGAAACAGAACGATCTCCCACTTAATTTCTCAGACACTCATTTACAGACATTTTCATGAGGGAGAGAGCGAGATGGAGAGGAAAGGGAGGGGAGATTAAATTGCTTCATGCATTGATAATATCTTATATTTTATATTAGAGGGAGACAGGACGGAGCCAGAGAAAGAGAGAGGGAGAGAGAGAGAGATCGACAGACTGACCAATCTGGGGGCGATCTCCTTGATTTCACAGACGCTCATTTACGGGCGTTTTCATAGAAGAGAGGAGGATTAAATTGCTTCATGCATTGAAAATGTCGTGCTTTTTGTCAAAAGAGAGAGGAGGGAGATAGAGGGCGTGAACCCGCTGCTCTTTTTCGTCTGCAATTCTTCAGAATCCAATTCAGTGTCAGACTGCTTCCCATTCCATCGCCCCATTCATCTGCTCACGTCAAGTCTCTTGTTGCAGCAAAACAGCAAACGTAACCGACTGTACTGATCTCTAGGTCCAGGCTGGTGATGTTCAGCATTTTTCTCACAGTCAACAAAACCAATAAATGAAAACCAACAATGAACTGAGCCCACTAACAAACATTTTTTATGTGTATCCAAAGCCTGATATATCTTATTCCTCTGGGCCATAGACCTCCAATAATGTTCAAAAGCTATTGTAGAAAATGAGCCACACTGAAGAGGCACTTGTCTCTGGAATATTTAAGTTATAATATCCATAGAAATAGGTTAAATTAAACTCCAAGAATATACAGTTTGTGTGAAACCAGTTTGAATAGGGCTGGGAAAAATGGCCAAAAATGATATCATACCATTTAATATCAGACAATAATGATAATTTTCACGATAAATGTTATCATTATTATTTCTTTCAAATTAAAAGCCTTATCTTTGCTCCTGGGTGAATGTTTCAAATTCTTCTTTACAAGCAGAGAATGACAAATACAAAAACATATTTTACAAATCGTAAGCAGATCATTGATGTGCTAAACCTCTGACCAAACCTTCTGGTTTGAGATAAATAAACTTAATTATTTTCATGGTGGCCTCTGATGGGACTGAGGTAGATTAGTTTTGGGGGTTTGAGCCAGAGAACCAGCACTGATGAGGTCACATCCTACGTTTGATTCTTTCATTGATTATACTGGCTGGGACATTTCCTCTGTTGGACTGAAGTCAGTTGGACAGCTGAGGCACAGCACGTCAGGACCCTACAGTTTGCAAACCAGCATTTGTTTGCTCTTTACTGGTTGTCTAGCTACAGTTCCAGGCGTCAAGGGAGCGCTGTGACAATGAAAGACAAGGTATTCTCCCTATTATAGGTTGGTGTAGCATCAAAATGGTTTTGAATCGTTTTTTCTATTCTATTTTAAAGCATAAAAACTAAATAGTGTTGCTTTGTAAAGCACATGGATTCAGATCTGATCCATTTTTCTCCATGACTGTATATGTAAATGTAGATTTCATGGTGCAAAACACACATAAATGACGTGCAGATGACTTTCTGACTTGTCTGCACTCAGTTGAGTCACAGTCTGCCTTGATGCATTACAAGTTTGCTCTGTGACATCACTTGTGAATGGAGAGATCACAGTAAAGTCACATGATGGAATGCACACATGGCAACTCACTTACACACACACACACACACACACACACACACACACACACACACACACCTCCCAGTCGCTGCAACTGTTAGCTTTCAGGAGCTGTCGAAATAATTCTCTGCTTGTTATTCACACGTAATTAGTTTTCAAAGTAGCTTTCCATGAATATAGTATCAATTACTTCCTCTGCCTTCGCCTCGCTCCTCAGAGACAGGTGGATTTAGTGGGCTCACATTTTCTGATGTGACAGTGTGTTAATTAAGCTATTAGCCAGAGGTGTGTGTGTGTGTGTGTGTGTGTGTGTGTGTGTGTGTGTGTGTGTGTGTGTGTGTGTGTGTGTGTGTGTGTGTGTGTGTGTGTGTGTGTGTGTGTGTGTGTGTGTGTGTGTGTATTTTTGCCTCTATCTTGGTCAGGACCACTTTCGGTTTCAGTCTAGGATTGCTGGTCCTCACAGTTTCAACGACTTGTTTGATGGTTATGACTTGGTTAAAGGGTTAAAAGAATAGTTCACCGGAAAAAATGAAAAACCTCATTATCTACTCACCACTTTGCTGAAATTCAGACTCGACTTGAAACGGCGTCATTTACACCATGTTTTCAGACTAAATGTCCCCTGATATCCTCCTCTGGGCCGCGTTAGCATCGTTACGTACGCTAGCATACTTCCAATAGCGGACTCTTAGGCTTAAAACACGCTCTAAATGACGCCGTTTCGAGTCCAATTTGACTGTCGGGACTCCCAGACACTTGGATGACTCCACAGGAGCAGTATCGAGGCATTTTATGGTTTTCTTCTGTTGTTTTTTTAGGTTCATATTGGATTTGGCTGCAACACTGTTTACCCCTGAAACTCCAAAAAGTATTTAGTGGACTCAAACACTTCACCGTAGAGCAGAAGGCATGTCACCCCGTGACCCTGAGCCGCGATGAAAGGAAAGAAGCGTGAAAGAACAGGTTATCATAATGTGGAAAGCTTCAAGAATTCAGTGTGTGTGTGTGTGTCCAGGTATTACTCATGTTGTAGGGGCCTAAATCTGTTTACACAGTCACATTATGGGGACTTCCGTATGTGTGTGTTTGTGTGTGTGTGTGTGTGTGTGTGTGTGTGTGTGTGTGCTTGTGTTATACTTTCCCTCTTCCTTCTATAATTAACAGCTACCTACCAGATCAGAGACTGAAACATTATTTTTCTCAGTTTTTAGTCTTTTTCTGTGTCCGAATAAGAAAATGGAATATGTATTTCGACACATATTCACTGATTGCTCTACTTGTTGAAATGTGATATCAAAAGTATAGACAACCTTAGAATGCAGTTGTACATTTACAGGAACAGTTTGTCATTTTCTTGAAATGTTTTGCCCGCAAACCTAAAAATATGCAAAATGAACTGAGGAGAAACGGATGTTTTCGTCTTTCTCGGTCTGGATTTTCCCTGCATGCCTTGATCTTGCATATCTTGTGTGTCTCTCTGTCTTATCCACATAAAACTATTTTGTCCAAATGTTTGGCAGCCTGGAGAAAATGGCCAAAAATCAACAATCTTCATGGGAAATTTGTCCTCGTGGACATGGGTACGTCAGTCTGCCTGTAATGTAAGCAAAAGTGAAATTGAAGATTCTGTTTTGTTTTGAGTCATCACTGCTGAGGAGCCTTTTCATTTTCCTCCCTTCACCTCTGTAAAACAAGAGTTTTGTTTTCTCAAACTCTCTGTGGTGTCTGCTCCAAAAACTGCTTTTTTTCTTCAGCTTTTTCTTTTGCAATATTTTGTGGTCTCCACTCTGAAACTTGAGACCGTGTTTTATTTTCTGCAAGTTCTTGAAGTATCTGGGCCAATTTTTTTTCCTGTGTCGTTTTTGGTCCCTGCAACATCTCTTGTACTATCTAATTAAATTCGTAAGAAGTTGGGTGTGTCTCCAATTGAAATAAGCAGTTCTTGCATGGAAATCGGATATCTGCAGTTACACAATGTAACACAATGTAAGTCAAACAATGATAATCCCCTCAAATGGAAGTGTGCTTTAAAAGCAAGTAACATCGGCATGTGCAAAAGCATTCTGTGTGTGAGCTGAAGAAAAACCTAGTCCTCCTACTCAGTCACATCTCTGTTAATAGGTGGTAATAGATTGTGGCTCATGCCGAGATGCACAACATGAATGCTGCTAATCAGCAACAGGGGGCGCTAGCACCCCTGTGTAGGACAAAGGAAGGAAGAAGAGAAGAGGGCAGATGGGGGAAAAGGGGCAGAAGGAGGGAGTGACAGTAAAACTGGCATGGATACAATAATGGATGGTGCCAATGTAAGGATTACCAGAGGAAACAGGAGGAGCAGTCTTCTTTTCAATCGCCACCAGACTGTGTGAGTTTTGAATGGGACTGATTGGCACTGTTGACGACAGACTAGTAGTGACTTTACTTTGTAGTTTCACAAGATATGTTGTTGCTGTGATGTTAGTAGCTAGGAGAGATTGGAGTATTGTAATGGCTAAAAGAAACCATCACATCCTTTCTGCATATTAGCTTTGCAATAGCAGCAGTAGCAACTGTAGCAACATGAAGACCTAACAACATACAAAACACAGTGTCAGAGTCTAAGGACCCTAAAACTGAAGTGGTAAAATGGAAGTCAGACATGTTTCCTTTATTATTTACAGCTGTAGTTTTCCTGCTGTGACACGTCAAAATATCTGCCATGAAAACGGCCAATAAGACGCTACTGATTCCGCCATTGAATTGTTGCATTAGCACGTTCACAAATTTTGGCTTTTAAAGCCTCTACACACCCAAATCACTTGGCTCAGTTACAATTTACTGTGCAATACTTTATTAGATCACTCATTACTCAACAATACTTTGGAAGAGGTTATCCATCCATCGATCCATCCATCAGTCTGTCCTGTCTGTCTATCCATGGTCTAAATTACTTATCCTTTTGAGTGTTGTGTGGGGAGCTTGAGCATCACACCCTGGACAGGCTGCCAGACTATTGCAGGGCCGACACATAGAGACAAATAACCATTTACAGGCACATTCTCACCTACGGGCACGTTGTAGAGTTATCAATTCACCTCAGTTTCATGTCTTTGGACTGTTGGATGAAGCCGAAGTACCCAAAGAAAACCTGACACAGTGGGAACATGCAAGCTGCAAAGAGAAAAACCTGAACTCTGGTTCATAACTAGAACTCTCTTGCTGTGAGCCAACAGTGCTCTGCACCATCATGCCTGGGAAAGGTTATTTCAAATAATGTGTTATACCTTTCAGAATGCATTGCATTGTGGAAAATGAATACATAAGGCAAATATGTATAGGTATATTGCACCTGCACCGATATGTGTATACTGGGGCAGCTTTCCATACAGTATTTTTTCCAATTTTCATTCATACATTCAGTTTAAGTCCAGGATTCCCAGTGGAGCTGTAAATGGTTTTTACTCTACCCTGGCTGGTACATACTGTATGTGACACATTGAAGATCTCTGCAGGGACAAGGGATGGTCAACAATATTTACGATTACTAGTGTGTGTGTGTGTGTGTGTGTGGTGGAAGGCGGTATTGACCACCTGCTATTCTTTTAGTGGGTTATGGGGTGTGACCGGGGGTTTGGGGGAATGGACTGAGTGTGGCTGATCGAAATCTCCCTGTTGACAAGTCCTAGTATCGATCTGCCTGTATCTGTGGCTGACACATGCCCCTTTCATCTCACCCTCCCACCTTCTAAGACACACACACACACACACACACACACACACACACACACACACACACACACACACACACACACACACACACACACACACACACACACACACACACATATTGGTCTGCAGGGTGTAGGAAAAATCTTTCAGTAACATATAACATGTTGAGTACCAGGCCATGGAATTGTGTTCAGGCTGGATTTATTTGGTGAATAAAATGTATTGATGAGGTTTGGGGATTTCTAATTAAATACAGAGCAAAGTAATGTGAGAAGACAATAGCAAAATGGAAGCAAGAAAAAAAGTACCCACAAAGAAAAGCAAGAAAAATAAGAGATGGAAAAAGGACCATTTGATGTGGTATTCTGTTTTGCACAAAATGCCATAAACAATATTTATTCATCCTGTTGTCAAGTGTTATTCATTGCATCATTTTCACAAAATGGATCTTAGTGCCACAAACTAGCTTAGACTGAAAAAGTGTAAGAGGTGATAGGTATGATACCACAGTGTAGGAAAAGTTGAATACAATGTAATGCTGGCAGAGGGGATGCAAACCTTTATTGTAATCTTTATGGGGGTGTCATAGAGAGATGGTCAAAAACGAGGGGTCAGGACCCCCTTGTTTTATGACACAGAGAGAAGGTCATGAGATTCAGAATTCAAATGCAATAATAATTAATTGAAATATAACATTTTAGCCAGTGGTGTTATAAAAGCTAAAAAGATAAATTAGTTTTAATTACAAGCTCCACATGAAACATTGCAACATGTGCAGGCAGGGGGATTTTTTGTGTACTTAAATCACAATCCTTTGGGATAATTGGGGTCGCAAGACTATGGCAAGGGGGTCGTGGGCTGAGAAATTTGGGAACAATCTATGTCAGATTCCACAGATCAAATGGTCTTGCTGTACAAACTACATTCATATAACTGCTTTATAAATCGGGTATGATGGATGTTCAAATTCAGTTTTGCTCATTTAGATGTCCAGCAGACAGGGAGCAACATTAATTAGGAGTCCAACTGTTGAGTCCTGTTTTAACTCTGTCTTGGTGTCTGCCAACTTCTGAGGGAACTGTCTGACTCTTTAGCTGCTAAATGCTCCACCATGTTCCCCAGAGAGTTTCTGTCGTTAAATTTTGTTTCATTTGTTTGTCTTTGGTCAGACTGTAATGATTCATTTAAGCTTTTTGGCTGAAAAGGTCTGTGACTGCGACTATAAGCAGTAATGAGGGTGATGAAACTAAAAACTAGAGCTAAAAGATGCCAAAACACTTCATGGAGCTGAGAGAAACAGCAGTTTGTTGGTTAATATATGTGAGTTTGTCATTACAAGCCACTCCCTCCTCATTAAGACATTTGAGTCAGAGTAATGCAGCTTTTCACATCAGTTGTTGTAAAAACAAACCTAAAAATGACAATATATCTTAAAGGTTCATGTGTGTAGAATTTAGTGACATCTAGTGGGGAAGTTGCATGTTGCAGCTGAATACCCCTTACTTCCAAACATGAAAGAGAACCTGAGGTAGCCTTCAGTTATTTTGCTTCCTTAGCTGAGGTAAATAAAGGGTTTTTGAAGTATTCTAAGAGTCTCAGAGGTCAGAGAAAAGATGTCCCCTCACAGAAATCAAGTTTTGTCGTCACAGTCTCTGCTGAAAAGGATCATTTCATTCTGAAATACAGTATCTTCAACAGAGACAGAGGAAATATGCTTCTGAATTAAAGTGTCTGTACATAAAATACAGTATATCATATTCGTCGGATGTCAGACAGAAGCAGAACCATTGAATATATTTTCTTTGGAGTTGTGTCATACAGCAGGAGCAGCCTTATGCATCCATTGTGTGCAGTGTTATAAATGCATCTTTTGAATATACTATATGGTTGTGCATACATGTCTTCCCCCGTCCAAATGTCTGTCTGTGTCTCGTTCTCAAGCAAAGGCCAACTGTAACTGCGGATTCAGATAAGCCTGTTATGTCCAGTACGAACCCCAAAGAAAGGAGGATATTACATCAACATCAAGCCAAATGGTTGGGCTGGATTCCTGGCTGGAGACTGAGTGTTTGTGGGTGTTAATGTGTATTCAGCCTCCTGCTGTCTCATGCCAGATGTGTCTCTTCCCCCGTCCACCTCACCTCTGAAATACATTTGATCTGAGGCTGCTCGGGGTTGATTTAGAAAAATGCATGGGGGAAAAAAATAAGTACATGATCTTCAACATAAATAATCACTGTTATTTTAGAGGTTATATATGGGTTGATGAAGACTAAAGGACAAAAGATGATGTCACAGTGTAATTGAGTGCTTTCATGTACAGTGTGTACTGTGTGTGTATCCTATGTGTGCGTGCCAGCATCGTATTATGCTCTCATTTCTCCCACTGCACTTCCATTTTCTTGTGTTTTTTTCTTTCTGAAGCAGAACATGTCCCACCACACATATTGATTTGTTAGCCAGGGGCCTGGGTGCACCTGGCTCGACAGCAGGGGGGCATTCACATCATAGCATGTTCGCCGTGGTTCATCATGGTTCATGATGGAGGAGGCACGACACAGAACACTGCTGAGGTTAGGATTTTGCCATATGGGGTGAGGAGAGGGAATGAGCAACCATATGGATCCTCTGCCTGGGCGAGGTCTGAATACAAGTGTGTGTATCTCTGTGAGTAAAAAAACAAAAAAACAAAGCAGGAGCCTTTATTCTGGTAGGTGGGTTTGGACTGGGTTAAGGGGTTGGCTAAAAGGAAGTCAAATACAAGCTGTGTCCTGATTAAGAGGCCGCAGCCCATGAAGGCCGAGCTGAGGATTTCCATGTTTGGCGTGACCATCGTGTCCCACCCTTTCTGCTGTCGCCTAGCAACTGAGTTGCAGTTGGACATGACGAGAAAGTTTTAAAGCGATAGTTCACCGAAAACTGATAATTCACTCATTATCTATACTCCCCACTATGCTGATGGAGGTGGTGGGTGAAGTGTTTGAGTCCACAAAACCCTTTTGGAGTTTAAGGGGATAACAGCGTTGCAGCCAAATCCAATACAATTGAAGTAACTGGTTACCGATTCGTAAAAATGTAAAAAGAAACATAAAATGCCTCCATACTGAAACTCCAAAAGTGTTTTGTGGACTCAAACCCTCCATCAGCATAATGGGGAGTAGATAATGAGTGAATTTTCATTTTTAATGCCCCTTAATGTGTTTGTTGCTGGATATTAGATGGAGACACTTTAAGAAGATAGGGCAATGTAGGTAATGAAACATGTTTTTTGTTTTCAGTCTGTCAAATAAGGAAAGAGAAACACAAAAAATAAACCCATGAGGACATCTTTATGAAGCTCGGCTGTTATTGCATCGGACCACTGCTTTTTTCAAGATATTGTTATTGCTTCAATGTGGAACCAAGACCGGTCATATTGTTCTTTTTCTTGTTCTGTAACCACGGTCTATATACTTTTGTTACTATGAGCTGCCTTCTCTCCATCAGTGTGAATGGTTACTGCCATACGCATGCATGTACCTATTGTGCAATGGGAGAAAGAATTGACCAGCTACTGGCCCCTTCCTGATATCAGAGCACTACATAAGAAGCTTGTCTCCCTCTTCTTCAAAGTGCAGCCACACTTGTTTGTATCATATCTGTGAAATTGAAGGAATCTCTCTGCTGGAGTTTGTAGATTTTGTTAATTGCGTTTTCTTTATAATGTCAATCCACCCTGATGTATTTATTATCATATTGTAAATAAAACAATGTTATATCTGTATACTTTGACTCGATCTGGGACTGTATGATGGGTCTTCATGTTTATCCATGTTTACTTCATTTATCCACTTTGGCCTTAGTCATAGGCCTCATTCAAAGCAGAGGATTGGACTTATCATAGCAGGAAAGGCAAATGTGTTACTAACATTAACAATGGCTCTGTTCTATTCAAATACCCTCGTAAGTCATGAGAGCGCGGCAGTGAGCCATCATAGACAAAACCAGGGCCTGGAATCTGAAGCAGCTAAACTGAGCCATTGTTCATTTTATTTACATCTACATAATGATTATGTGACATGTCAATATGTATGTATATGTAACTTTTGTCAATGTTGGCAAAAGTTAAAAAAAGAAAGAATCCAGTTTGAATTGATGCTGACAAATCTCATGTCACACAATGAAAATAATTCAATTTGATTATTGGGGATGAAATAAAAAGCAATCAAACGGACTAACTCTCAGGGCTTTAATCATTAATTATTACATTTACAGTGCATTTGCTTTGCCTCTTATTCTCCAACTTCTCCATTGATTTAAACATTTTTAAATTATACATACTAAATGATTATTCAAGTGCACTTTTAACTTTCAAACTTCCACAAAAGAAAAGAAGAAAGAAAATGCATGCGTGCACAGTGTTCTGCCTCTCCTGGGGTTCATTAGTAGCAATGGAATTCAGTGACCCAGAAACTAAACCTAGCCCAAATCAGTTAGCCGACATACACATGCATACATTTGAGCTGCTAATTACAAAGCCAAACTCCACCTGAAGGGAGGGGTCTCCTCTTTGAAGATGAACCGAGCTGTGAAGAGCCTAAATGTTTTTTGTAGGTACACTCTCCTCGTTGGCTTCAGTGTTATAATGCTGAACTTGTGCCAGCCAGAAGACGTTCAAGGGTTTTGGATTTGTTTTCAAGGTTTGCTCACATGCAAATTTAATGCCTGTTGTGTACATGTGGAAAGATTTAATATTATAGCTCTGATACCGTAAAAAAATGTGTGTCTCACTGCATGCATGCCAACCCTTGGTTTTATAGAGGTAATACATGATCTATTACTAATAATAATATATCTATATAACATATCAGTGCAATTAGGGCCTCGTAGAAATGCAATATGAGGCATCACTGGGTGATTTGATGGGACCAAATCCAAGCTAAAACAGAGGAAATACTGAACTTACATTTATCTGGTGGCAGGAAATATTGTTTCAAATGAAATTATAACGTTGCTTTGTGTCTGTCAGATGTGTAAAATGGTAAATATATGCTGACACATCTGCCTAACAAGTCTACAAAGTAATACTACACCAATGTTGTTGTTTTTGTGTGTAATTCGTGTTCATTTTAAATGCAACATATTAACTGCTATATAAGTAGGCCTAAGGTTGTTTTTTTCACTTTCCTTTTTAATAACTATAGTCTACTACATATTTATTATTCCCAATCTCAACAATATAGTCTCTTGTCTTTTTATTTGTTTTGATCCTCTAGTATTTAACTTTGCTTTGCTTTTACTGATTGTTGTTATGTTCTGATTATTCTGAATAAAAAAATATATATATATAATAATGGGGGGGTTTACTCGTTTTCATTACAGCAAGGTTTACTTTCATTTTGAATAACCATAACCTACTATTAGGTTAACCTGATTGATTAACAACAACAACAAAAGCAAAAAGAATAAAAATCATAACAATCATCTTCATCGTCATCACTTATTTCTCGTTCTGTGGTTTCCAACCTGCATTATCCCTTTAACCCTTCACCAGTGGAAGTGTGGCACTGCAACTTGTTTTTAAAAGATGTGAACCCACTGGATGACCTCACGTCCCTCTTGTGTCTCTTGTCTTTCTCCTGTCCCCCTCGCTGTGAGATAGTTGGATGACTAACTGTGTGGCTCCCTGACCTCTGGACCAGGTCGCTGCTCCTTTAAGAAAGTGACAGCAGCCAGCCAGCGGTGGAGGAGCTGCTCACGAGCTGCCAGGACCAGGACGCCACTGAAGGCATCTCCAAACTTTTCCCACACACACACTGAAAGTTGCTCTCTTTGGACTGTTATCCCTGCTGTCGGTGGCTGAACATGACAACAGACTCACACACGACCTGTCGGTGGTGATGAAGCGGACGCTACTGACGAGGACGAGGAAATTAAAAAGGGAAAACATGCGAGAGGGGAAACTTGTGGAATGATGCCCGGGCGACTGCATCCCTCCCTCCAAAGTTCAGCTAAGGTGGCTAACGTTAGCTAGCGCAGGACTCTGCTCGCTTGGGTCTGAAACTTTTTACACAACTGTTTACTTCGTGGTTTGTCTAAAAACAAGTTATTACAACATGTCACCCGGTGTAACGGGGTTACGGACGAGGCGTGGAAGTGAAAGCTTTCATCCTTAGCTTAGCCTGCGTCCCTAACAGCCCCCCCCCCCCCCCCCCCCCCCCCCCCCCCCCTCGGGGCCAGGTTACACAGGATCGAGCTAATCACTAGCTAGCTTAACAGGCAGCTAGCATCTGTTAGGTTAACCAGGAGGGTTTTTGTTCACTCTCACTGAGAAGTGACACAAACACACACTTTTCCATTAGCTTCCTCGGCGCCACTGCGAGGAGACTACACAACTTTAAACGTGTCAGGGAACTTTATTCACACATGGACGCCCACTGCAGAGGAGCAGGACTTGTTGCATGCTACATGAGGAGATGTGAGAAAAGATGAGTAAGGAAGAGACAAAGCAGACAGATGATCACATGAGAAAGTAATGTTCGCCTTTCAGTATGATGTCATTGGTGTCATGTGTGTTTTTGTAACTTCCTTGTGCTGTGTGCCTTTATTTGTGTCTCTGCATGTGGTCTTGTTTACATGTTGGACTCATGTATGCATGTTAATTAATGTGCAATAACATACAACACTGAGCTATAGACTTTCTTCTTCACAGGCAGGCAGCAAACACATTTTAATGCCTTAGATCTGACCACTTACACTGGCTCTGGGACTTTTAGATAAATTAATTACAGAGTGATTTATATTTCATCCGGATGCAAGTGTTTTCAGTGTCTGACCCCAGGCCGCTCACTGTCCCTCCTGCTTTATTCCCCCACCTGTTTCCTCTCCCGGTTGCTCACATCCCCGCCTCCTCCATCAAGACCTACTGGTGGACGTTCAATCACAATTTGGAGCTGTCTTACGTTGTAGTCGTCTCCACTGTTCATCGCCTGTAACCGAGAGAGGCCCTGCATCTTGGATGAGGAGGCGACTGCCGGGATGAAGGTGACGGTGACGTTCGGGCAGACGGGGGTGGTGGTGCCCTGCAAGGAGGGCTGGACTGTGAGGGAACTCATCCAGCAAGCCACGCAGAGATACAGAAAACTGCTGGAACAGGTACCATTCACACGTTTCACTGTGAGACACCACCGACAATCTGACTGTTGATCCTTAAGACATTACATAGAATGTTCCATTTATATTCCTGTTTAAATGTTACAGAGCATAGTCTTATTACGGTTGGTTGACATGGCCAAAAATTATATTAAGATAAAAATGTGATATTGACATTGATAATTATCCCGATAAATATCACATTATTATTTCTTTTAACTGTAAAGACAGATTTTTTTTCTCCTGAGTGAAGTTTGTGGTTTTAAACTCTTCTTTATGAGCAGAGAATGACAAACATTATTTTTCCATTTTGTTACACTTGGACTCAGGGCATGCATCATAGTCCTATAGGAGTTTGAGTTATAATGCGTTTAAAACGTATACATATCAACATAATGTGACTAGGTTAGAATATTCCTCACGTCTTAATTTGATTATGGCTTGTTCAGAGTTTGACCTTATTCAGGTTAAGGTAATCAGATAATGCTGTTAACATGGTTTAATCAGGTTCGTATCAGCTGTCCATGTAAATGTATCTAATGTTGTGACAAAGAGTTGTGTATGTTAGTGTGACTGCTCCAAATGTTGAGCTGAGGCAAAGTTGTTCCCCTATAATATTGGTAACAGACATTTCATTACATAATAGACAGATGGTCGTTTAAAGAACGTGCAAACCAGCAAACCAGGTTCTTTAGTGTTGTTTTAGCAAATATGTCCAACAGGTACATCTCAGAATTACTTCACATTGTGCGTCACTGTACAAGACAGTTGTGAGCAATCTTTTTTCCAATGTCATTACTGCTCCATTGTTAAACATTATGAGTGGCAGTAATTGTAGTAGTATAATAATGTTTCATTGTTATTGATGCAAGATAGTCGGGTGTCTGCTCAAGAATGCTAACAAAAGCACGAACAAATGAAAATCCATCTCCCTTTGAGTCTTCCTGACCTTTGAGCCACAAGTTAGCCGCAGCATTAATTGTGCGAAGTAGTTTTGTAATAATGTGTGAAGATTTTCATGAACCCCTGAAAGGCGAGATAACTTTTTTATGAAACGGCGCTTTCATAATATGTGCGGTTTTCCCTGAAGTCATAAAAAGGATAATCGAAAGCTCTGTCAATTTTATATCATGAAAGGAGCGTATGATTTTCACAAGCCAAAGTCTTGGGAAATCAGACAAAGCCAGGAGGTCCAGTTCTCCATAATTGCTGTATAAAAAATTAAAAGCACATCTGATATGAATTATTAGGGTCCAGACAGCAGTAGGCATGAGTCGTTTCCACTTTGCTTGTGAGTGTAAAATGCAAATGTGTCCCTCTTGTGATTTCTTTATGGCTGCTGTTGATTCCCGGCGCTGTTCTTAGGCTGGGAACCCTGTGACCCCCATCAGACGACCAAATCTTCTCAGTGACTCGCTTCATATTGGCTCATTATTCAAAGAGCACAGCAGTCGTATAGATGGATGGCCTCAGTTGTGATTGAGGGAGAGCTGTCGAAGCCGTGTGTATGTTTGTGTTTGTGTGAGACTGTCGCTGAGGAGATGCACTCATTTTTTTCCACCATCCGCTTTTTCTTGCAATTTCTACCTTTTTGGCTTCTAAATGGCCTTTCATCTACCTGTCCCCACCTCAACTCAGAGCTCCTGTGTGTTTTCCATCCTTCATCTTATTTACCTGTCTTTTCTTCTTCTCAATGGCATCTCCTCTTCACCTCCCTAAGTGAGGCAGGACAGTGATAACTCTCCACATAGCAGGAACCAATGCCTCTCTGTCATTTTCTCACCTTCCCCTTTGTACGCTTCCTTCTTCACTTCCTGTTCCTTCTTTACTAGCCTCTGTTTTGCCTATGTTCCCTTCTGGACTAACAGCAGTGACAGCCTGGCATAGGCAAAAGCAACGTATACTCCTTTAGGTCCATGTTTTACTGTGTGTTAACTGTAAAATATAATTCATCTCTTTGAGGTGGGCTGATACCATTATTCCCTTCCCAATTCCAATAACTGGACTTAACAGAAGGGCTGATACCAAGTAAATCCGATACCAGTGCATTTAATAAAATAACAAGGTATTTTAACAGCTATATGTTACAGACCATGTATGGAAGTGGTGATTGCCATCATTGTTGTATGAACTGGCTCAGCTTTAACCCTTTGAAAACAGACAGTGAATGCCAGAACCTTTTATTATTTAGTTTGTCGCTTTGTCGCGTATCTTTTCTGCCTTAAGGCTGTCTAAGTAAAATTTCTCGCCTCATTTTTAATGTGGTTTTTGAAAGCTTTTTGCAGTAAATCGTTCAGCTTGGTGAACTCGTGCTATTTCGTCTGATGCTTCAAGTTCCTCATGATATTTCTAGTGTTGTAATTGGCTACACTATAGTGCCACCCCTGGAAACTGAAGTCTTGCATTCGACACACATTGTTTGTTTTACTATCCAAATGAAATATTGCGATATTGCTGACATTTTAGCTAGCTCTGGCTAACGCTACACAATTGGAGATCACTTCTTCTTCGCTGCTCTAACAACAGTACCTGCCAGTACAGAGCAACTGCTGTTTTGAAGTGGTAAAGAGTGAATTTCAGGGAGAAGAAAATTGCAGTTTTATCTGGGTGAAACGAATATACTTTGAGGACGTAGTATCAGATCAGAAGATAAATTTGCGTACTTGCTGACGCACGATCTGACATATTCGACAGTATCTGAGGTATTTCTGATGCTGGTGTTGGTAACGAAACATCTCTTTAAAAAGTGTGTTAAATAGTGTGAGAACATTTGTGGAAAACTGTTGAAGCTTTTGGCCTTTAGACTGTTGACTGACACCTGAAGGCCGGCGTAGAGCTTTTTCACCGATAACAGTTTGGTATGTCCCAGCAGGAAGAGTACGGGTCTAATTGATAACGTTGATAACAGCTGCATTCCTTTCAGCTGTACTCACTTGGCATGCGTGGCCCACGGTGACCCTGGGTGGAGCTGAGCCATCACTGAGGAAATTTGTTTCACCAGTGCTTTTACATGAAATGTCTAAATGTCAGCTGTGAAATAGGTCTGTTGCTAGGAGATGCATTGTTAACTTCTATGGTGAGCCGCTGATGACATTAGACCCCAAATTGCCTTTTCGAAATGAAGTGATATTACAAACTATTTTTAGCTCCCTACAATAACATTACTCTTACAGACATCATCAGTGTGAACCAAAGACTTGTGGCTCTTACAAAAACAAATTTAGAGGATGCTGTAACCGCAGAAACATAAATTCATACATTTCCTCCTTTTTGTTTAGTATTAGGGACATGTATACTTCTTAGCAATAAGGAATTCGATTTTTAGACTGTAAAGCCAAAGGGTAATACACGCCGTGCTGTTACAGGAGCAGCAACACTTTAGTTGTTTTTTAATATTCACTGAAAGACAGAGAGAAAGCTCCAAGTGGTTTTCCTGCTGCTGCAATGTGTGTAATGATGCACTTCCCTGCTCTATCGATTAGATCTCTGAATGTTTAAATACTTTGTTCCCTGCTTGAGTGAATGAAATAACATGCACTGTGTGTGTGTGTGTGTGTGTGTGTTTCGGCCTCCTCTCCCATGGCTCTTTTCCTCCTCTCTGTTTTCTTTCTCTCCTCCCACACCTTGGTCAGCATTCCTCAACCTCACAATGTCGATGACCGCCCATTTTTGTTCATTTTGTTGTTCTGTGCAGATGAAAATTGGTTCATTTGATGTCTGTGCTAAAAGAATGTATACACTTTAATGTACATTTGTATTTGCTTATATTGCACCAAACCATATAATATCAGAGCCAGAAGTAGTATTTCCTCTCTGAGCCAAAGTGGGTCAAAACCTGTCTTCCTTTGCATGTCAGGGGGTTGCAGCTGTAACTGCAGGAGAGCTTCTATTCATCTGGCAAGGAGTAGGTTCCCTGGTGGTGGTGGTGGGGGGTTCAAGCTGAAGAGGGTTGATTATTGTGACTGCTCCGTGAACACGCGTGCATTATGCTCTCATGTGCATCCAAATGGCAGGTACACAGAGAGGTCAGGTTTTATGCCAAAGTCTGGGTGTCTGCTGAGGACAATATAAACTGGATGTTTTGGCGGTTCACTGGCCTGCCGATCGTTATGAAACCGTGGCAGGACAAATTAGAAGATGGCAGGGCGCCACAGTCTTGGTAATTAATGGCAAACACTGGGGAGGGACACACACACGGTGAAACAGAAAGCAGAAGAGAGGAGAGAATTTGACTGTAAATGACAGAAAAACACTGTAGTACTGAGCTGAAATGAAACAAATGCCCGGATTTCTTGACATTATAATTAGTCAAGAATGTCTTTTCTTTGGTTTGTTGAGGCTGGCAGGGGTCCCATTTGGGATGTCCTGTTTGTGTTCAGTTACTCTGCGTTTATTCCTCCTCTCTGTGATGGTGAATACGGAATCCTCTTAGTGCTTCATCTCACCCCATCATCTTTCTTTATAGTTGTTTCTTGATATATTTTGCTTACTTTCTTCCCATCACTAAGACTTGTTACTGCAACACTAATCTGTCGGTGAGACTCTGTAATTATAGTTGTTAGTGTGTTTCATAGAAATCCAGGATGTGAGTGTAATATATAGCTGCCCAGTCGCTAATCCTTCTTCCCAGTGCTACAACTCATATTTTTAAATTGTCACTGAGACAGGTCACTTTCTGTCTGTCTCTCCCCCATCCTCTCTTTATCAGCTTCATCCTACTTAGAGAGCTTGCTGCTCGTAAACATTTTATTATCTTGGTTGTTCCAGCCTGCGACTACTGTAGCTAACTAACACTGGCATTCCCATTTATCAGCTGCTTTGTTAGCGGTTCCCACCGTGGTGCTTAAGAGGAGCTAACACTTAGAATAGGCATTAAAGCTACATTTTGCTGATCTTGAAAGGAGTTGGAAATCTTTGAGGTTTAGTCTTACGTTGAGTTTCAGGGAGGATTTATTTTGTATTATAGCTGCATTGATTTTTTTTTTTTTTTCAGTTTCACATTGATCACAGCCTTATTATTAGAATTTCTATACCCCTTTGTGTTGCCCAGTATGGAACCAAAGGGGGAGAGAGGAGAGACAAGTGGGATTCGAAATGGAATGGCAGTAAAGGAGTGGTGATGTTTCAGCATGGAGGATGCCAAGCCTTTGTTGTACTAATACATTGAAAAGTATCTTTTAAGTATTCTGTAGGCTCTCAGCTCACTCAGTGAAACACTGTAATGGTAATCTTGAGTTTAGCTGATTTTTATTTTGGCAGTGCAGTCACAGCTCAGTGACTCATGTCGGGCTAGTTATAGATAGTTTATTGAAAAACAGGTACATTTATCAGTTTAAGTATGTGGACAGTGATCAGCATTAAAAATGTGTTGTTATATTTCACAAAGTGAGATGGCAACACAATATACAAATATCCTACATTCCCCTCACAGATAGAACAGTATGAAAAGTAAAACAAAGAAAAAAATGGTCGATCAGAAAATAATTACACCGGGGTTCTATTTTAAAGAGGATCATTACTATTTCTATTATATTGAATTTGGCTCAAACACATTGTATTGACTACAGATGACTTTTGGAGTTACAAACAGTGGAGGATATTTATTTACCACTCTACAGACAGCTGGTATATACAGAGCAAAACCTTTTTTACTTGGTCCAGAACACCAGACCAAATAGATTTGATCAGACGAGTCAGATGACAATGTTGGTTTGTGTGATTTGTGTTTCGGCATGTGATGGAGGGAGAAAGAGAGCGAGCAGAGTCAGGAGGCACAGAATAAATGATTGTGCAGCCTGTGGATCTACTATGAAAAACGATATTACCAATTTGAAAAAAATAGAAATCATTATGTGGTGGTCAGTGTTGATATTGTGGCAATGGCCACAAACAAATCAATGTATGGGTACTGTAGCAGGTCAGACACGTCAGCTGAGTGGGCATTCCTAGTCCAGGATGCATTTGCGTCCATACTGCGAAAAAAATGTGATCACATGTGTCCCAGAACACCTCCGAATGTGGTCTTGGGGGATCGGATCTCAGGATGCATTGAATATGCATTTGGGTGCATTCACACCTGGATGGATGTTAGCACCAGGGTCTCAGTTAGTGGCCTGTTCTGTCATCTAGCAAGTGTGACAGTATAAGGTTAATTGTCATTCACCTCACTGAACACATCAAAATGCTCCACGATCTGTAATTATTTGTTGTAATACCAAGAAGTTTAACAGTTTACTGACAGATATTTTATAGCGGCATCATTCTTAATGGATGAACATAGAGACAAAGCACTAATGGTGCGGTAGGGAACTGGAGAATGGAAGTGGTGATAAAATAAAAAATAAAACAGTCATACATTCGGGTTATGTAGAGGCGGAATGGGAGGGGGGGTAATTAAATGAACCATTGAAGGAATCAGAACAAAGAAGATCTATAAAAAAAAAGGGAGATCCCGTAAAGAGCCAGGCCAAGAGGAGGAGTGGAACAGAGCAAGAGGAGGAAGGAAAGAGGAGGTTGTTTTTGTGGGGAGTCGTCAGGAAGTTATCAGATTGTTGACACACTTCTTAATTACCTTTGGCCAAACATGCAAGAGTGCGGTTGTGTGTTTATGGATGTGTGTGTGATGTGGTTTCAAGTTTATTCTCTGCTACGAAGTAAGCTACAGCCAACCTGCACTATCATGAGCATTTCAACATATAGTATATTATTGTTGTTTATGCTCATGTGTATTATACAGAATGTTGGTGTTAAATGTGTGTGTGGTCCAGATATGATGAAAACTTGAAACCCAGTTGTGTTTGGAAGCTGATGGTGTGTGCACAGTATGCTCATGTATACTTGCACATTTAAATTGTAAGGTGGATATGAATGAAAGGGTGCCTGTCCATGTCAGTGAGTGCTGAAGTTTCATTAGTCAAGGCAGGAATGCTGATGAGGCGTGGCCTCACAAGCTGATAAAATCGTAAAAGCATTCTGGCTCCATGCCAGCGCACGGGTAATTATTTCTGAGAGGGAGGGAGGGGCAGGGAGGAGGCACGGGCCACTTTCTCTGCAGACAAACCCCCCAAGACTGTGTTGATCCAGCCCTAAGCCGGTTCTCTTCTGTTCTGTTTCTTTCCTTATTCTGCTCAGATCTGTTCTCTGCTTGTCTTATTCTTCTGATTCTAATCTATTCTCAAACATGCTTTTCCTGTCCTATAGAACCAATGTCCTAATATGCAGATTTGCTTATAAAATCTAAACAGGCCAGATTAATAAACAACGAGTGACTGCTCAACAGACATGAAATTAAAAATGATTGTGATTATTATGAACACACCCATATTCATAAATGTGTCCAAGTAAGATACTTGTAAAGTCTGATTTTGAACCAAGAATCAAGATGATCGAGGAATCAGCTTGTGCCAATGTGGAATGCTGAAACGTTAATGGTTACCATGGTATTGCAACTGGCAATTTCCTTGTCACAGAAGACAAGCTTTGTTACTGCTGGGTCACAAGATGGGTCACAAGACAATGTAACTCAGATTTGGTTATTTTTCCACAGAATTGGCTGCTGCATAAGTATTCACCTTTTCTATGTTATTTGTAGAGACAGCTCAGAGGGACTTTACTGGCTTTATAATACAGCTGTACCAGACTTGTTTCAGACCTCTCAGTTTTGGCGTAGGGACTAAATGCCATTTTTATCTTGTGGAATTGATCTAAACTACCTCAGATTTAAACTTGTTGCAGTATTCGTCTGCAAGTGTGTGGAACAAACTCCTTTCACATTTGAAGCATGATCTCTGGACTTTGCTTCAGGTCTACCCTGGATCACTGTCCACATCTTCGCACTGCCTCTACGTTTGACTGCAGCATACCTAACTCCTGTGTAAACCGGTAGGCTCTAAGAGGATGATTGTTCCAGAGAGTGAAGATTGGGGAAGAGGTAGGGGGTTAAACACCTCCAACACTAAACAATCTATGTAATGTATTAACTGTGGTGGGATTTTACTCCAAACTAATAATAATTCTGTGATCATATCTTGAAAGTCAAATACCTTCATTGCCTAAGATTATCTGTATTGGCATCAAGCAAAACGCTGTATTAAGTGCTAATCCCCCTGATTTTCAGATTACATCAGCGTGTTTACAGCTCTTATCTTTACTCCCACAATATCTTAGAGTCCCTCTAGGTTTTTAATCTGCTAGACTTGGAGGCACAGGGTTCCCGTATTTTCTCATAAATTCGTAGCACATTATTCATGCACTCCCCCCTAAATATCAGATTTGATCAGTGCGCTCACTGCTCTTATCTCTCCACCTCTCCATCTCTTGTCTTCTTAGCTGTATGGCTCGCCTACTGTTACATGAGATCATAGGGGGGTGTTGACCTAAAAAACAACAGTGGGTCACCAAAGGAATGATTCTGTTGGGTTCGGGTGTTCTGGCAAAACCTTTCATCACTACAAAAAAGATGATGTTGAGGCCTGCCTGCTGAAAACTGGAACCCGGCGAGGGTGACATGCACAGCTTAAGTGGATATTACTGATGCTAGCCGAGTCTGCCCGCATGCAAGGGATGGCAACATCTTTATGGATGGTTTTGATGACCCACCGATGTGGCTGGATTTCTCCTTATAGCTGTGTGACTATGACAGATGGGCCGTTGTCAATTTGATCGAGAGAGCAGGGCAGAGATCGATGCACACAGCTCTACAGTGAAGCAAGTATGCAAAATAATGTAAACATTTTGACGAATCATCATAAAACTGTGGCGGGATCAAATTAGACTGTGGTTGGTGGCCATGGTTTTGGTAATTAATGGACACTGGACCATACAAAGTGCTAAATTATTTACATTGCTAAGGGGGGGAAAGCCAGCAAACTACCCTGAGGCCCTAGGTATGTCTGTTGGTTTGTTTGGGACCATGCACCCCTGCAACAACATATCCATATAAATTAAAATGCCTTGTATATTTGTCTGTGTGAGGCTTTAATGAGGATATGACAACTAGAGGCTTTGTTGATATGCACAACCTTTGTCTTACTTTTGAATGCACTTAATAAATCATTAGCTTGAACGTAGCAGTTGACCCCAAGCAAGCCATTGTAAATGTCATCTATGAAGAAGAATATAAGACATGGGAGAGTTTAAGCCAATGTTTGTAACGATGCTTGTGTAGTGAGTCACAGTTTGCATGAGGATGATGGATTGAAATGTTGCCAGTTAACCAGTATTGACACAATTTTGCACTATTGGAACTCTTCCGACATGGAACTGTTATTTAGCCCAAGTGATTTTAAACACCGGGCTGAGATGTTTATTGCAAAGCCGTGAGCAGAAAAGATACAAAAAATAGCTACATGAACTTTTGGCCAAGAAATTTCCCCTAGTAATTATAGAATACATTGATGTGTTGTCCCAGACTTGCCTCCTAACCCTGATTGATGGTGCTCAGGGAAGATAAACACTGTGCAAAAGAGAAAATAAAACAATATAAATGCAATGTTTGCAAGTCTATTTACCATACATCTGGCCTGGGGGTCAGCCAAGTCAGTGTTACAGTAAAGTTATACAATGAATTCCAGCATGGACGGAGGGAGGAAGAGGGAGAGACAATTAAACATGATAAACAGCCACAGTTTCATGTGTAATAGTGACGGTTGAAAAGCAATTGTGTCTTGTTCTGTAACATACGAATAAAAGGTGCAGATCCAGAAATCCTGTAAAACACCTAATATATATATAATCAAACAGCTTGAACTAGTCTGACTTGGTTAATTCTCCTACCGGTTTGTTGTTTGTTTAAAAAAAAGATTAGAAATCACTGATCTTAATATACAAAGAAACTAATACACTATTTTAAATTATTTTAAATCCGTCAGTAAGTAATGTATAGGAGAGAATTTTGCTGCAGAGTTGAGTTTAGTATTGACATTGAGACTTGCAGGGATATCCAGGGACACGGAGCGCCTTACTCCATCTTACACTCTCCCTGATGGGAGTTTTTGAAAAGCACTGACAAGCACCTGACCCTGAAAGAGTGATTTAATGGAGCGCCGCCCTGAAATCTTTTGACTTATACCTTTCCTCAGGCTGTGTATGTTTTTTTTTTTGTGTGCGTGCGCGCATATGCGTGTGTTGTCCCAATATGTTGTTCAACAACCAGCTCTATGTAGTCAGCTGTCCAGTGCAGTGCTGATGTCATTAATCACAGACCCAACACGGCGGAGAAAAGGAGTGAGGAGGGAGAGAGAGAGAAAGGGCCAGGCTGGAGTTGTAATCTGTGAAAGGTACCTGAGGGAAAGCTGTGAAAGATGCATGGAGGAAAGAAATAAAAGAGATCAGGGGAGGGAGGAGAGGGAAAGGGGAGGCGGGATATACGTAAATGAGAGGCAGACAGAAGTTGGTGGCCTGGCCAGTACAGAAGACCTTTGGGGTTATCTTATAAGAAATTGATAACAATGAGCAAGTAAAAAGTTCTACTGTTTGACCAGGAGTTAATTTGTTCATGTTAAGATAGAATTTTAGAAAGTGTGACGACCCTCTCAGAGCAGGCCTCTCCCTGCAGAAGCCTGAGGGAGGAGTTTGTTCCTCAGGGACATGGTCTGGCCATAGTCTATAAGCTGGTGACATTCAGCCAGTCTCCCATTCTCCCCCATGGCTTCCACAGCATTTGGTTTTGGTTAAAATTTGATTACTACTTTCCCTTTTCTGTCTTTAAATGTACTTATTTTTATTTAAACTCATGTGCGGTCTGCCCTACTTTGTCCAGCTTTGAGCCGGCTTGTGGCAAAAGTAAGCAGACCAACGACCTTATTGTTGAATGAGAAAATTTGACAGTAAATTACAATATATGTGTAGTTACAAGTAAATGCCACCATAAACCACTTAACTTCATATAACATCTTCATTTTATATCTACTAATACTACTATTGAGGCCTGAGTATTTCTGCCTTGATTTATTCAGAGGATCATAAATTGTGGTAGTGACATTAACACTATTTTGAGAACGAGAGAGATAGATTAGGTTCACAATTCATCATCTGCTGATAGACCTGTTCACATACTTAACTTATCGATCTACCTTGGTTGTGCCCTGTGTAATAGGAAGGAGAATTCATGGTTCGGACTCACCACGTTGAATACTGTGATGGGGGGATTCTGGACCCTGATGATATTCTCAGCGATCTGGTGGAAGACAAAGACAAGGTAAGAGCCTCTGGAATTGAGTATCCTCTGTGTCCTGCTTAGAAATTGATAATGTAATCCAATAGACTATAGACTAATAGTTTTATTTCCTTTTGATTCCACCCTCTATAACATAAGCCGTTTTCAGACATGTCCTGCGTACGATCTCTGCATAATTGGATCTGGACTATTGCCAGAGTTGTTGTTTCACACATACACAACACAGGGAGGGGTTCTCTGCTCAGATGCGCTCACAACAGCAACATATTCTCCACAGGATTCAGGTGAAGGATGGTGCAGCAGGTAGAGGCAGGACAGAACGTATTAATTCCACTGTGGAGATCATGTGATTTTGTTTTTGTTCGATACCTGCGTTGACTCTTGACGTCTCCTCAGTGTCTTCTACATGTGTGACACTGCTTTTTCATCCTGAGATATTTGTTTCCTTTTGTTTTGTTTTTTCATTTTTGAGTCTGTTGCATGTTCAAAGCGCCATCAACCCCCCTACTGGCTCGCGGTGAATCTAGCGGGGGATCTCTTGCTGTGTTCTCACATCGACTTCTGCACAGAAAGTCTGCAGGCTCTCACTCTGGCATTTACGTTCACACATACCCCACCTCCGGAGAAGCAGCGGAGGAACTCTGGCGTTCAGTGCATGTCTGAAAGCAGCTACAGAAAGACTGACAATGTGGACAAGGAATTCAGTGGTTTTTATTTGACTTTAAGCTGACCACAAACAGCCATGTAACATTTATCTTCTTAATTAATGCCCGCGAACTGGAACTAAAATGTGTGAGGTTGGACTTTAATAGCCATTAATTAAAATGGCCCATTACCTGAATGATTAACGGTTTGCAGAGTACACAGACATGCATGTAGTGAAATTCTCAGCCAAGCTGCCCATAAAGAAGTGATACAAATGCCAGGCAGCTCTTACTCTCCACACAGAGCTGTAAAAATAGCCGCCTTTAAAACCTTCCTGGTGTCTCTCTTATCATGCAAATTATCCTTTTGATTTATACTTATTAATTAGTTACATAACAGTGTGTATGTAGAGGTATATGTGCTTCTACAAATGTTAGAGTGGGTATTTTGTGTGTGTGTATATGTGTGTGTGTGTGTGCTCCAGAGTATTGAGCCGCAGTGGCCCATAAGCCACTCCCTTTGATAGAATATTGCCTCGGAAGCAAAAATTCAAAGGGAGTGGTTTTAACTTGCCTGTAGCATTAGCCAGTGTCATTAGCAATTCACTTTTGGAGCCTTTGCAAACTCAATCCATATATTCTCTGTTTTTCTTATTTCCCCCCTGAGGAATGGGTCATTTTTCATTTTCCCCTTTGGAAAGTCTTGTACATTTTAATACCCTCTCATAGAGCCTGACATTATTAGAATGTGATAAATGGCCCAGATTATAAGGCCTTTTTTGAACCAATGCTTGGGACCTTATATGAATATCAAGCCCTCTCTCGGTGGCTCTGCACATTAAAACAGTATCAACATGTTTTAATGAGCCTGTGTTTTAATGTTGAACCGAATTCTTAATTTTGCGCTCCCAGCTAGTAGAAGTTGAAGAACCTGACGGCTAGGAAATGTAAAGTATGGTATATTTCTCTTCCCTCTGCTCATACTATATGCCTTTAAGGGTGTTTAAATACTGCAGAAGTTGTGGAGATTCTCTGAACTAATTAAGAAGAAAGTTGCATTTGTTGGCAATTTTTTTCAGGGCTGTAAGAGCCTTTGAAAAGAAATGAGGGGGTTAACTCTCTCCCTCTTTTATCCCTCTTTTACAGCAAAATTAGTTGGTACATGCAGTTTTTTTTCCCCAATGCGTTTAAACCCAGCTAAAAAGGCCTTTCCGATTTTGAGAGACATGTTTGACATTACAACGTACCAGAAACTGAGAAGCGCTCTCACCTCGCCTCATGCATCAGCATCTTACCTGCCAGAATAAAGAAGAAGAGGAAATTAGCAAGTTCACCCTGGTGTCATGTTCACATCACTGCTGATTGGAGCAGATTAAAACCTGTCCAAGTCATAGATATTTATACAAAAACGGACAGAGCCCTCTCTCCATACACTGCGTTCATTCCGTCTGTATTGGTGCACGTCTTCTGAGAGCTTACGGACATGGACCAAACTTCTGAACTGGAGCAGTTACACCTTAAATCATGGGGGGCAGTGTAGCCCATAGTTCAAACGAAACCACCATAAGACATAAGGAAGAAACTACAACAATGGTGGAACTTTTTGTGAGGAGAGAGAGAGACTGCGTTATAAACTACAGGATCTATATGATGTCCCTTCGCCTGCGCAAAAGGACAAACAGCTGCTTTTGCCTCCTTCGTAAGAGGAACCTAATTACAACCCTCTTCACCGTCAACATGTTTGTTGTTGTTGTCAGAAACTGTTGACTCACTACTGCCCCCTAGTGGATGTATTGCTTATCAAAAGGACGCATGGAGGTATGCAGGTAGTAATGGTTACATCATTTGAAATGGAAACAACTCTCTTTGTATGTAA
Source organism: Hippoglossus hippoglossus (assembly GCF_009819705.1). Lineage (NCBI taxonomy): Eukaryota > Metazoa > Chordata > Actinopteri > Pleuronectiformes > Pleuronectidae > Hippoglossus > Hippoglossus hippoglossus. The sequence goes on along the minus strand of NC_047171.1, from coordinate 6,472,764 downwards.
AGGCAGCATAAATGAGCCTGAAGAGTGTTTCTGCCTTGACACAGTTAACACAGATGTGCTGTAGACAAGTGACGGGTTAGGAGTATCTATACAGTGGAGAAATTCCCACATGACATTTTACAAGATGAGTTTGTCTGATGAGCTCTCATGTCTCGAATTTGTGGGGGGGGGGGGGGGGGGGTACATGACACACTAAGCCTCAGCCCAGGGGCCATATGACTCGGTGACAGGAGCAATAACAGAGTCAGCAGACCAGCGCCTGATTTAGGAGATTGCTATTATGAGAGCCTGTTGCCATGGTTTTGTAGAGATTCAGAGTGCAGCGTGCTACTGGTCCAACAGTTGGCCAGTTGCCACTCGCCCTGCGCTACTGTGAACTTGTTTGTAGCTTCTTTTTTTTTTATGTGGAGGTGTTGCAGTCTGATATCCCACTCATGATCAGACACTGTAGCACGGGGAGTGAAAAAAGATAACAGAGAATTGATCAGATAGGATAAGACCAAGGTTGTGCCCAAAATCAATCCCTATTGCAAAAATAGTGCAATACATTTTCCCCTTTGCCATTTTCAGTGTACAAATTCTGAGTGTGCTTTTTATCCACAGTGAAGTGCCCATAGCCTGTGCGCTGCTTTGTGCTTACAATCCCACAATCTTATCTGGTATATTATCACCCTAACCCAGCAAATGTAGCATTCATTTCAATCCGTGTTCCTGGCAGCCTGATAAACGAAAGTCCAACTTAACTCTACGCTTCTTCGCAAGTCTGGTTTGGTGTTTATCTACTCCTGAGGAAAATATGTGTCTGAAAGATGCTGAGCGGAGCTGACCGCAACTGACCAATTTTGTCAGCCCATTGTGAACAGGATTCAGGAAGTATTTGTTTATTATGTGATGAAAAAAGGAGAGAAGTATATCAGTCTAGCTGGAAGTGAAATGGTGAGATAAGCTCTGAATCATTAGAGTAGATGTGTTAGTTAAAGCTTGTTTTGTTTTGTTCAAGGCTCGAGGTATAATGACTGTAAAGTGTTTGTAATGATACATACTTTAATTGGTGATTGGTATTTCTCAAATATGTCCCGAACTCTTATATTCATAATATAATTAAGTTATATCCTTCCTCTATATTTGTTAACGTCCTATGAATTCAGTGAAGCTGTACTTGACCAATCTTTGGAGCAGAAAAAACAAAACAAACAGCACAGGCATACTACAAAATACACATTTTCATCCTGGGATCAAATACAGTGCCATAAACTAATTCCCCCAAAACCCACACATATGGTGAGACACACACATATAGAGAAATAAACCTTACAGAATGATATCTAGCAATACACACTTCTGAGCAGCAGAGATTGCATATGAAATGAGAGTTGAAATATTCATTGGATTCTGAGGCAAGGCTCTCATAGTATTACTGAGCGGAATAAATGGCTTCTAATCCCAGATGAGTGTTTTACTGAAGGCAGACTTACTCTGCCTGGCTTTAGGTTTATAACCACAAAGAAAAACAGAGACGATTTTTTCAGGTCTCCCCAAGACGGAGGTCAAAAATACATTTTCAAAAATCCATGGCTGAAATATTCTCCAGTGATGTATTTGGAGAGAGTGCTCAAATTTATGAACTAGCATTGGTCGCAAACAGCTTTTTAGTGCTATGGCAGCAAACAGAAGCACAGCAAGTTTAACTATCACTGACAGTACAGACTGTGGTCACATCCATACGGCTACGTTTTGAAATGACGAGTGCTTTAGCTCCATATCGGTAATAATCCTCATCTATACTAATACACCTGAAAACACGTTAGATGTGACCATTCACAGGAAGCCGATTGCCTACTCTGCATTTTGTTGCTTAGTCACAGTTACTATGGCAAAATCGATTGGCCGGCTGCCCCCTGCTGCTTGGAGAAACACTGCACTTGGACTCAAAGATGAACTAATTCGATTTTGGTGCCTGGAGATCAAAGGTCAAGGCCACAGTGACCTCACGTTCCTGTGAATGTGACATCAGGATTTACATTAAATCTGACACAATTCACTTTGACTCATGGAAGACCTGATTAGAATTTGATGGCCAAAGGTCAGAGGTCACCGTGGCCCTCATAAACACATGTTTAGCTTTGTGAACGTATTATCCCAGGAACACCCCGAGGTAATTCTTTCAAATGTGGCACAAACCTGGACTCGCTGATTAACTGATTAGATTTCACTGGTTAAATGTCAAGGTTACGGCGGCTTCATGAAACATGTTCCTGGCCTCTTGAATGTGTTTTCTCAAGACTGCTTGAGGGAATCTCTTAAATTTTTGATCAGTTGCCACTTGGACTCAAAGATTAAGTGATTACATTTTAGAGGTCAAAGGTCATAGTGAACCCATATGAATCTGGGGAAAGAAAGATTATGTAGAAATATGTACCAGAAATTGCACTGGTTTGCAGAGGCGTACAACCGCAGTGCGGTAACTTTTTCTCACAGCAAAAGAAACATCATGTTTGAACAAATCACTACTGTTGACTTTGAGTGTGGGGGGATAGTTTGCCTGCATCCCCCAGATCTATAAATCTGCCCCTGCTCTGAGCGACCTGAGACTGAAACTATATTTCTGAAACAACAGTTTAGATTGAATTTATGGAGGAACCCATTACAATCAGTTAGCTAATGGTTATTTTAATCATTTACTCATGTTTGTATAATTTAGTTAGATCTGTGTGTGGGCTCCTTTTATGCAGCTACGATAAATAGGAAAATCTATTTTCTTAATTTCTTCAGTAACGAGAGCAGGACCCATAATGTTGGAGCTCATCAATAAGACGTTTAATAATTTATCCCTGGGCCCCATTTATTATTGGGTTTTGTTACTGAGAGCTGACACTTAAATGTTGCATCTGTTATTTAAAAATGTTATGTCTTGAAGCAAAGTGATGCTCAAATACCAACATTCTGGACTGAACATTTTGGGAAGCAGACTTACGATCATGTTCCCTTCTAATGAAACGATTCACATAAATTTCGTCTGCTGATTTTCAGACACCTTGTGTGGGAAAGCGATTACTTGGCCCGGACATATTCAGCTTGGCTTAACTTGGAAACCACCACCCACACACCCTCACCCAACCCTCACCCTTTTCTCCATTACCCTAATGTCTCTCTTCTCAAGCCCTCTCACAGCTTTGTGCCATAGAAACGGAAAAGTAAGCATGAAATATAGATTGCCATCAGCATTTTGTGTGTAGCTGGACGTGTAATTCCTAATGTGTTTTTCCTGTGTTGTGAAGCAGCATTACGGAGAGCAGGGTTTGTGAAGAGGGTTAAGTGGTAATGAAGAGAGGGGGAGACACACAGACGCCTTGTATGATATGGATGTCTGTACTTGGACATTAATATCACAAACACACATAGACACACAGCAGGATTCCCTTTGCACACATCAGTGATAAACATAAATATTCTCCATCAAGCATGCACAGACATGATCACAGCAGGCATCCATTTACAGTATCTAACAGTTACACCCGGAGCATTCTCTGACTTCATTAGTATGAGCATTATGTATAATATTATTGATCAATGTAGAGGAGACTAATTAGAAATCTACAATCAGTCAAACAATGGAACTGCTGTAGTTTTTCTTTTCCACACACACACACACACATTGTGTCTGATTGAAAATACAGACACGATGCGATTAGATATCATTCCCATAAGATAGTTTAACCATAATAGAAACAGATATTTTCAAAGCCTCCATGGAAATACTAATGGAACACAGGCTAGTTTGGAAGTAGGACGGTTCTCGATGAACTGAGCTTTGATCGGGGGTGATTGTGCCAATCTTAATTAGTACATTGATAGCTGGACACACACACACACATGCTTACAGAAACTTGCTCGTGGTTTGATTATATTGCATCCTTTTTAGGAAAGAAATACCTCAGCTAGCCTTCACCAGGACATCCTATTGGCTCCTTCTTCTGCCAAATATTACATGTGTAGTATTAACATGTACAACAGAAGATATACAATGGATTAAGATGAAGATGGATCCCCACAAGAAAATGTCCTCTTCTTAAACCCAGAGATCAGGTATCAGAGTCAGTGTGTACTGCTGAGACAGTATGTTCAGTCTTGGAAACCTTCTTCTATCCTCCCCCTGATCAACATTTAAATAACCTTACAACCGATAGCTTTATTAGGTAAGAAACATGAGAGTGCTGTCGTGAACATCAGAAGAAATAAAATGGCTTGGAAGATCCTCAGTGTTCTGGAGGTTCTCCAATGGGCACCTCCTCAGAGAAAATGGATTTAATTTAGGTAATTTGCCAGAGAACTGTTTGTAAGTTGCCTGGTAAATACGCTTTGAATTGATCAAACTTGATGCATGTCTGGCGATTATACTGTCTGTCTGGCTGATGAGACGAAACAACCTTAAATGGCCTGACTTGGAGACGTTGAGATGGACAGTTGGTGGACACAAGCCAACAGGATTGTTATTTCCCCCCATGTGGTAGGTATTGAGTCAGCCAAAACAAATTTGCAGAAGAAGACAGTCAGGCCAACAGTTGTTCTCTCAGTTATATTCATATTTATTCAACGCTTTGGTTTTCTCCTTTTCTTTAAAAGTCTTTTTTGTTCTTTTTCTTTTTGTTTTCTTAACCCACATTGCCAAGGAGGTTGACTGGCAATCCTACTGACAGTTGTGTTGTGAATAGTGTCAAATGTGAGATGGATTAAAAATGTATAAGGGTGATTTAGTTTGTATATTTATGAAAGAGGAGACTATAGATTTAGGAGGTGATGAAGAAACTCAACATGCGTCAGGCCATAGTGTGATGATGTCGCACCAGATTGTCAAACTGAACTAACTCAGCCCAGAAAGTGTCTTTGGCTGTGCTGAGGAAGTGTCTGAGAAAATGAAATGCAACCTGGGTGGAATCTTGCTGGCTCTAAAACCCTGTCCACACTAATGCGGATATTTACAAAACAAACTTTTCCCTCTGCTTTTGAGCCTCTTGTCCACACGTAAAAGTTGTAAGTCCGATTTTGCAGATTTTCAAAAACTCTGGTTTCTCTGTATCTGTGTGCTCGTCTGAACAGAGATATTTTGTAAAATGAGGACTGACCAGAGGGGAAAAATATCCGTTCCAAAAAATATCCGCAGCAGTTTAGACACGGCATTAATGAAGTTAAGTTCTTCCTTGTGTCTCTTTCCTCATTTGAATGTTTTACTCTAGCTCTTATTTTAATTATTGGTTGGAGATGAGCCAAACATTAGTATTGGCCATGTCTGAAAATCTATTATTAGTTTAGATTTTTAGTATTTAGATAAACATCTATTTTCCTCTTCTCACAAATCTAATCCGCAAAAAATGATTTATGTGCTGGTAAAATCTGAATAATTACAGTAATTAAAGGTCACAACAATACCACAATCATTAACAAAATATCCAAACCTCTGATAATGAGGGAATTATTCAGAGCAGGTTTCCAGTTATCAGCCGGCCCTTCCTTCCCGTCTGTGGTCTCTCACTCCACAGTTCTGTTTGGTCATGATCGTGAATTCTGATCAGTTGTAAATAACACAGGCTGCTGCTGTTAACAGATACAGCTCTTGTCAAACTTGTTCACTTATGTCTGTCTTTCCGTCGAAGTGCTGTCGTTGTAACTTATCGCCTGCAAGTATGAAGACGTTCGTGATCGTTCTTGATACAGATTAATCAATTAAGGGCTTTTAAAAACGTTCATTTAGCAGCTATGAGTGAGAAATGATTATGTGCGGTTGCAGCATCATTTGTTCAGACACACACATGCAAAAGTAATTTGGCCAAATTAATGTACGTGCTGCATCATTTACTGATTGATCGCCATCATCACTGATTGTGTGATCTTGTAATAGCATTTAAAATGGAGCGGGTAAGTAACGGTCCAGCAATTCATCCTTACTGATTGTTTGAAATTAACTTTTTATATGACGATTAAACAGATTTTTTTTATATAGTTTAGGTTTTTTATAGTTGGTGAGTTGGTATCTTATTGTACCTCTATGCATGTATGCTTTTAATATGTATTTAGTTAGTAGGATGGATTTGAAAATTCATGTAAATTGGTAGAGTTGTTTTTACGTTATCCTTCTAACAAACAAACAGACACTGTTGGTGTGTCGACCGTGTAGTTGGAGCAGACTGTGTAAATTCAGTGCAAAACAACACTCACCCTAAGAACTACAGATTCTTTCAGCCAACTACTACAAGTCAATCAGTGTGATTGAGATGTAATTCACAGGTGACATTGGGTTTGAAGATCTCCTCCTCAACCTCACATTCAGCTTTCCCACCGCTGTACATGTCTGCCCTCTGTTGCTCCCTCCTCCCCCATCTCCCTTTTCTCCTTTTCCCATTCCATCTCTTTTCCTTTTTTCTCTCACCAGCTTAGCTCTGTCATTTAAAGGAAGAAAACACCAGCCAGTCAGAATGAGGCAATTATGACCCTGCTGGAAGGGTTATTATGCATAATGCCCCATAATCCTCCTTTACAGTTTTCATCATAAATGACATGTACATTAAGCCAGTGCAGCGTATACATGCCGACACTAACTTCACTTGCTTTCGCCCCGGTTTCGAAAATCACACACACGCACACACACACAAACACAAAGCCGCATTAAAGTATTGATTCATAAAGATGATGCAGTTGCAATGTGATTATTCATAGCTGCCTATTCTGGTGTGACAAGATAATGACGACAATAGACTCCAGACAGACGGGCAGCATTTGAAGTATTTGATTGGATTTTTATGCACGCCATGCTGTGTAAGTTACATGCTTGAGCATTAAGGTAGTTGATGATAAGGCTGTCTTTGCATTTTGTGTGTCTGTGTACGGGGTTGTTGGTTAACTTGTCAACATTGATTGAACCGTGACCTAGATCAAAACAATGAGCCTTGAAAGGGATTAGAAAAAGACATGCAGAGATATCGAGAAGCTGCAATTTGTGTGGGTGGCCTCTGACACAGTCCGTGTTTAATCACAGCGTTTTAATCCCAGGCAATTTAACAAACCCCCCCCCCCGACACTTAAATGAAGCAGACAGGCATCCAGCAAATCTCATTGTTCACCTTAACCTATGTTGTAAGCCTAATAATCATATTAGTGTTGTGTTTTAATAGATTATGATTCTTTTTTTGTAGCTATGCCAGCACCATTAAGTCTTGCTGGCTTTGTTTTCCTGCACAGTAGTGGCTGAGCAGTTTTTAATTCGAGTTTTATTAAAGAATAAATTCTGCATTTCCATTTCCCAGTGCAAGAACAGTCATATTATTATGTATTTATTTAGGCTCGACCGCGGACTCAGTCCATCGAATGAAAGCTTAGCTTTTCAAGCTCCACTGTAGCTTTCTGTTGATATGTTACTCGACCTGCACATTTTCTGTGCCACATTATAGGTGGGATTTTCTCAACCAATGGAAAAACACATCAGTCACTTGCATGGTCCAAGGTGTCTGGTGTAATGGTGCTTGTGTTCGTACTCGACCTTGTGTCTAAACAAAAGCTTCACACAGAAATCAGTTATAAAAGTCAGCTGGGGTGAAGGAGAAGAACATTATTGTTTCACTTGCATGCTGCATTTAAAAAAAAATGTTTGTCTCAAACGTTTAACATTAACAAAGATACTGTGCATTGTCAAAACATTTTTTTTCCCGGCTGCCCTGCAGTTTTTTATTTTTTTTAACCATTTTTCAATCATTTTTATCGATCTATCTTTAAGGTCAACCAAGTTCAGACATGCCTTTATTTTCAAGTGTGATGTCAGTTTGCATGGTTTAAGCGAATGAACAGAAAAGACAAATATTCACACTGACGTGTTTCACACACATGCACACACACGTACACACACACACACACACACACACACACACACACACACACACACACACACACACACACACACACACACACACACACACACACACACACACACACACACACACACTGCATGGTCACGTAATACTAACACTTCTGTAGCCACCTTTGACCCCTCAGCCCTACATGTGAAGTGGCCAAGTGGTGGGAATAATATTTACCTTCCACAAAAGAAAGCACTGCAGCTTATTGCTTTCACACATGGCACTGGTTTCATTTGCTGGGTATCTTGGTGTGTGTATATAAACACATGCACAAATGTAATATAGGTGGGATATATACTAGAGAGGTTTTTCTTTGTTTGGTTATTTACATAATATGTCATATCTTTTTTGCACAATACCAACTTGTATCCACAAGCTAAATTATCTCATTAGCTGTAGTGAAACCCAGAGTAAGTGACTGGTGAGAATGGCAAGTGAGGGTAAGCCTGCAAACATGTGGAATAACCACAGTCAGTGTGTTTGGCACATGTTTTCTGAAATGATCTAAAAGTGCCATTGTGCTCGTCAGAAGTTGTATTCAGGACTGACTCTGAGGTCAGGAACAACTAAATGCACAAAACTCCAGCAATAACTGCAGATCACTTTCACAGTTTCAGATTGTAAGCTGCAATCAGCAATTACACAAGCCAAGTAAACAGCCCATTTCAAACAAGTAGACAGAGCTAAATGTTCTGTGTGTGTACGTGTGTATGCACTGAATGTGTGCGTATTGTTCTATTTGCCAGTTGTTTCACACACCACCACGTTTAAATGTGAGTACTTGCTCTTCATAGTCCTTCAAAAGGGTACAGGAGCCATAAAACCTGCCTATCCGTTTTAGATGTGACTCAGATATCATGTCTTTGCCATGTTCCTTATGTAGCCTGACATTTTTCATTACATATAATTAGCATATGTGTTAGTCCTCACTGATGGGTTGTCTGTGTGTGTGAGCAGGTGTATGTGGTAGTCCTTGAGAAGGGTAGAGGGACCATAAACCTTCTCTTTAGGAGCTGAGATCTCAGCTATTAGCCGAATTGTGAATTATATTTGATGAGGCTATGGCCTCATTGTTAAATTGCGGTACACTGGCACATATATCAGTCTACGTTGACAGTCAACATTAACAGAGCACCCTGTACTATATGTGCATACTGTATGTATGTGTCAGCTTTTAGTGATATGACTGACTGACCAGGTTATATCTCCTGCAGTGATTTACAGTGTCATTGAGCCTATATGATGAAGAGTCTCCTTTCTGTTTTTGATTGGGTAAAAGGGTATATGTTCATGATTAGGGTTTTTGGTCCTAAATCTTATTTATCCATAAACCTTAATGGAGACTGCACTCTGTGTCTGTGAGTGTCCTGATGAGCTTTTATGTGTGTGTGTGCTTTCAGTGAAATATCTGTCAAAATGCTGCTGACACTCACCACCTCCATGCTTATATGTTTCCTTTACCTGCACACACACACATCGAACCACATACCTCATCAAGAACACAAGGACTTCAACCGTAACCCTTAATGCTGCCTCGCCTCATATGCTGCACTTGATCACACACACAGATGGGTTATACAATATTACTCGTGTGGCACATTTTGAATAGGTCTGTAATGTTCCATTAGTTTGATTGCTTACAACCCGTTACACATGACGGGTAGAAACAATAAAATCCGAATACACAAAACTCACTTAGATGGCTTTTTTTATGTGCTAATTTAATGGTTTAATTTTAATATTGTTCATTTACGACAAGCGTTGTGAGTGGATGGTTTCACTTAGACAGATACACACGGAGATGAAACTCCACACATAAATATACTTGTGCTTACACACACGTACATGTTTGCTTGTCAAAAGCAGTGGAGTGGAATAATGGACGAGGCGATGGAGTAGTGGGCAGATTTTATCATTCACACTCTCTTAACCACCAGCCATCTGCTAAATGCACGCTTTCTTGTCTCTGTGTCTGTGGGAGTGTGTGTACATGTGTGCGGAAAACACACGTACGCATATGAATGGATCAGTGAAGAACTTTGAAGGCTTGGACGATCACTCATTTTGTTAAACTGGCTGATTTACCTCATCCGTGAAGTTTAATTCATACAGAACTGTGTATTTTGCCTAAATAATACACAAACTAAGACACAAAGAGGTGCATGGTGTGTACCTGCAGAATGTTAATAACAATGACCCATACATACCAGTGTAAATGCTTGTTGAAATGTGTATAGAACCTTTAGCTGTAAAGTTAGTATATTGATGTGTGCTATTGATGTAGTGATGTATATTTCCTTTCCTTTTACTTTTGGAGTAAATGTGCTTATATCTGAAAATCGTTACTTACAATGTGAATGTAAAAATATCAAATATAACCTAAAGATTGCAGTGCGCTATGATGGCCTGAAACATTACAGTGAACGGATGTTCTAAGATACATGGGGCTTGAGTTTTTCCAATTAAAGGCATTTTTTTGCTAAAGGTCAGCCAGGCTCAGCTCATGTATCATTATCGGTGTGTTACGTGGAGAGGGTTCTCATTAGGACAGGATAAAGAGGAGACAACAGGGAGATCTCAGACATAATGAACCTAAATGCTCTCTCTCACCTTCACCCCATCCCTCTGTTCTACCCATCTGCCAGCTCGACTCTTCCCCTTTATAACAGTTATCCTCTGTGCACTCCCTCCCGCTCTCCTCCCTTCATACTGTCTACTCTGTCCTGTTTTTTTGTGTGGCGCCTTTTAGTCTGTCAACTGCTTGCCCGCCCTTTACACTGTCCATGATTTTTGCCTTTCACATATCCAGAACCAAGCAGGAGATGATCTGAATCTGAAGCTTCACAACATAGGGATTATGTCCAAGTGGTGCAAGTGACGTACAATTTTGACTGTGGAAAGCACCGTTTTCGTTTGTTTACAGCACATATACTCCGTTGCCTCCAGAAAATGTCGACAGCAAATAAACATTTGCGTTCTCACATATAGCCCCTCCAAATTGCAGGAAAAAATCGAACATTACCTATAATAAGGTATATAATATAATAACTATTCACAATGTACCCAAATACACTCCTTTCCTCATATTTTCCCAACTAACGTTAATCCTTTTTTCCTGTCCACTCTTATATATTTGTTTTTTATCTTCCTAGTCATAGCTTCTCTCACTTCTCTCACTCTTTTCATTGAACGCCATTCGTCAGTAATGCGTTGGCCTCCCCCTCCTTCATTCCTCTCACCCCATTTCCTCACCTTCACCACTTACCTCTTTCTTTCCCACTTTCCTCTAATGAATCTGGTAATTTTGGAGTCACACCTTAGCTTGCAAGCATGTGTGCGGGCCTGAGCCCTTCATTTGTCAAAGGCGCATACAGATTTGATCCAGACCCGATACATATGTTGACCCTTACCCAGCAACCAATGGGGGTTAATTGAGTAATGGCGATTGCGAGAGAGGGAGGACGAGCCGGAGAGCCGGAGAGAGAACATTAAGAGAGGGAGGACGAGACGGATAGATGCAATTTATAAGAGCATATGAGGGGAAGAGAAATGGGAGGGTGCAAGAAAGAAAAGGGGTTAATTGCAAGAGTGAATAAAATGAAAGTCAGAGGGAGGCTGGCAATTAAAGAACTGTGGAAGAGGAGGGTGAGATAAAGACAAATGTTGGGTTAATGGTGACGGTGTGTGAGTTGGGCACGAGGTGACAGCGTGAGGCAGCCAAGCAGCGGGATATGGAAGATTGATTTGAAGCGAGAGGGAAGAGGTTAACAGAGTGATTGAAATGAAACGGAGAGAGAGGGCCAGGACGGGTGAAAGCGAAAGGGTTAATTATGAGTATAATAAACGATGAAGCCTGTGGTCTTCATGGAGCTCGGCTCTTAATTAAGGAAGCACAGCAGCACCTGGGACCCACCAAGAATAGATGGATACACGATACTGCATGAAATTGTGTGTGTGTGTTACTAATTGTTATTGTTATGAAGTCCACGTCCTCATGGATTCATAGTGCTGATGAATTATCTTAATGAAGTGTCTGAATGTGGCGTTTGCTGGGGATGGACCAACTAAATGGCCAGATGTACCGAGAATCGCTCCGTCATTATGTCTGTGTGTTTGTCTGACTGTGCAGACAGACAAATAGAAAGGATGTTTAGGTTTCACAGAAGTAAAGCAGCTGCTCACATTTTGAGTCCTCTGTCCTCTCTACAACAAGATGTGTGATAAAGACTGATAAGTCACGGGATTAAGAAAATAAGCTTTGTTATTGCATTGATGGTAAAGCATTTCTAGTCATTCCTATAGCATTTGATACAATCTGTGTCTGTAGCTGCTACATTGTCGTGTTGTGGTACCACCGATGAAGATTACATTTTGTGATTGACCAGCAAACGTGCACCCAGCACGCTCTCTTGCACACCCGAGTGAGAGGTACACTGAGAGTGCAGAGTTCTGCCCGCCTCCTGAGGATAGTTCTTTGATGGTCCACCGGGCCACTGGCGCCACGGGACTTCCTGCCAATGGCCAGTTTGACCATGACAGATGAGTCAATGTGTGTGAGAGAGAATGAGAGCAAAGAGGACCGCACACGGCTTTACAATAATACAAGTTAGACATCTTTTAATGATAATATGAGATGTGATAATTGTTTTTGAGCTTTATGAAACAGTAGCAGGACAAATTAGACTAAAGGGGACTGCCTTAGTCAAGGTTATTAGTGGAAAACCACATTTCTGATGCTATATTAGACATATTGGAGAGTTTTCGTTTGGACCTAAAGTCATGATCATGAGACAGTCACATGTCAATCTCTGCTACAACGCTCATTGGGAAAAAGTACGGTACCTAATTACAAATTTCCTGGTAAGGATGAACCTATCTTGCCATCTGCTGTGGCCTCGAGAACAGAGCGGATCGCTCCCCAAATGTGAGATCACAAGAAATATTTTTTCTCTATTAGAAAACTCAGCTGCACTGAGATTATGACAGTGTGCAGGTTTGCTGGGATGAATAACGGGTAGCTCGAAAATCCCTTAAATTGAACCTCTGAAGAGCTGCCAGTCTCATTCTTTAGTTCATTATGATTACACTGAGACGGCTTAATTTGCTGCTTGATCTATTGAATTTAAAGGCTCAAGTCATAGCCTTCTAAATCTTTGAAAGTATTATGCGTTTTCCTGCAGCAAACCTCAGGCTGTTACAAGAAAATTGTAGTAGTCTGAAACTTCACGTAGAGACGTTTGCAACTGTTCTGTATTGAGGTGGATTGTCCCTTTAAGTATAACATTTAGTGTTGATTTGATTCATGGTCCTGTGAATAGATAATGTGATCTGTTGGGAAGACCTAATGTAATCACTCTGTTTTGGCTATGAGCTTTACTCCTCACCTCAATCAAAGAGATGTTAGAAGGACTCAGGCTCATGCCAACCTTTAAAAAACGCTGGCTGTGATGTGTGTGCTCTCTATATAGGTACTGTGTGTGTATTTCAAGAGAGAGATTTATCATTTGTGCACACACACACACACACACAGAGCGACACACACACTTAGGAGAGAGATTTACATACATTGACAGAGTAATGTGCTGGGCGGTGAAAGCTTTATAAAGAGTGAACCTGTCCCTGAATGTGTGAGTGATGATAACAGGCTCATTTAATTGCCTAACCCCTACACACACTCTCTCTCACACACACTCTCTCACACACACACACACTGAGATCATCAGTTCTCTGAGTAGAGTATGTGTCACATTCTGTCATTCACCTTGAGGACATGAAGGTAAGAAAGGGAGTAAAAGACGAGGCCCTTTTCACTACCCAACATGCCTTGTGTAAGATCTGATCACTCGTGGGCAGCTCAGAGTTTGTCAGATGACACCATGGATTAGAAATGCATTCTGAATGTGTCTGTGGTGACTGGAGCTCTTACTTTCCTGTTCTACATACAAATAGACACAAACTTCATTTATTTTTTAGAAAGAACAAGTGCATTGTTAATGGATGGATCAGTAGTGATCATGTTAATGCATGTCTTCACAGGAATTCAACTGTAGCAAGAAAGAGAAATGCAACCAAAGGTAATAAATGGTTGGTGGCATTTGCAGTGACTGAGTGTTCACCTTTGTTCGAAATTAACTTAAACCTTAATAAACCAAGTTCAGTCATTGTTGGCTGCAACTTAGCAACAAACATTGTCCAGGTTTTGCAAAACAGTCACCTAATACAAAATTGATAGTTTTAATTTTGAATTCCACTTCTGTCCTCAAGCTCAATGCATTCATCTATTCTCATTTTGTTCCTTAACCTCTTGCTGCAGTCTTTAAAGACTTGCAGTACATCTTAGCTTTACAAGACTGAATATTTAACAATACACTATTCTGAATATTTTAAAAGGTAGGATCATGACATGGATCATCTTCTCGACTATTATCACTGAGGTGCTTATAGACGTGGTCTTTTTGTATGCTGTTGCTATGAGAACGTTGAATACTGTCTAGAAGTGTGGGTTTCAAAGTCCACACTTCTTTTATAACCTGGCAGTAGCTACTAAATCCACGCTTCACTATGTTGTCAGATACACTGTACACACAGCAGCCACATATTTTTTTGGGGGAAATGATGAGAAATGTAAAAGTTGTCCTTTGCAAACAGATGCAAAAACAAGCTCTTTTGTCCTTAGGTGCCAGCATTTCTATGTACATTGTTTGTTGCTATTGTTTTTTCTCTCGTCTGTCTGTTAGCATGTATGGTTACTATACATGTTAGCATATTAAACCTGCTCAGGTATTACTAAGCAAACATTACCATTAAAGATGTCATCTCTCTCCATATCTTGCCCTCTTGCTCCTTTCCTCACACTCACTCACTCTGCTTCCATCTACTAAGTGTAGCTACACAGCTCTGCATAGGAGGAGAAACAATCAGAAAGATGACTTACCTCTGTCATTTTGTGTCTTTGACAAGGAATTAAAAAAATGTTGAATAGGATGGTGTTTACTGGCAAATAGAGTTCTTCAATGGTTGCTTATTTATTTATTTGTGCAAGTTGTTTTGTGCCAAGGCTTTCCTGTTTGACTTTGCCATATAAACATTTCCATGAGGTGTAAACTCCCATACATTGAATAATCGTATACGTATATTGAATAATCTTTTGATCATCCAATGTAGTATTCAATTATGACGTTAGACAAAGACAAAATGCACGTATAAATATGCAGTAAATTGTTCCACCAGTCTGTCTGTCCAGGCACAATTGTGTACATCACAAAACTAGCATCTGTTAAAAATATAATGGCCTCTAGTGCAGTGTCCCTGTGGTTAATGCTGCCTTAGAGAAGTGCTCAATATGAGATTTAGCTTTGCAAGTAGCTCCCGTTCAGAAGACAGTGACTGAACCAAGCATAACTCATTTGAGGCCGGGCTAGGGTGATGGATGAAGTCATCGTTTTTCAGTTTGTGAATGGATAGAAATTGTTGATTTCAAATGACGAGAGCGATTTCTTCTTGGGTAGAAATGGTAAATGGTGTTGAAAGAGACATGGCGAGATTGATTGTTCTCCTGCAGCTCTGAAGCAGATAAGCTGTCTGCAGGTCAGGAGACAACCTTTCAACAATTAACCCCATAATCCCCAAAGTAGTTGCAGATTATAGACATGTGAATGAATAAAACCGCAATTCTCTGTTATGTAGAACAGAACATCGACCCTGCACAAAACATGTTTAAAGTTTGATGTTTGAAACCATGAAAGTCCAGGGGGATGTAGGAATTAGTCTGCTTATTGCTAACCATTGGGGGAAAAAAAGATAATTAAAGTTTAAAAATAATATTCTCTGCTCGTCTTATCAGTCCCTCTCGAGAGGAAAAAGAAGATGTGTACTAGTAGAAGGTTTGATACGATGTCTACTTTGAATTCTTTATACTGCACTGATCCATGTGTAGAAGTGTCAGCTGACAGTCACTAATTCCAAGTGTTTTGACATGTTAATCCTCCACTCACGACCATCAAAACATTGTGTGTGTATCTGTATGTCAGAGACAGACAGCATGATGTCTATGGGCGTGTGTGGCTAATCAGTCACATCTGACAGACAGCAAATCCCACTTCAGAAGCCTCTCAGACTTCAATTGTTATGTGGAGAGCCAATTGAATGAGATAAGATGTAGGAAGGAAGGAATAGGATGAAGGAAAGGAAGGCTGGATAAATGAGCTATTAGTGGATGTAAGAGCTGGAGACTGAGGGTTAGTTTGTTGTCTCTCAGAACTAGTTCTAAAGATGTGTTGTCTGACGGTGTTGGAATTTAAATGTATTTATAGTTATTGTGAATGGATGGAGTGAAAGATGGAGTGAAATGCTGGCTGTTATAGTTAGAGGGGAGATTACATATTTTAAACAGTCTCTCTGGGAAGACATTGAAAAAGAGAACTCACCCAGTCACACTCTCACCTCTGCACAGCGGACCAGTCACAGCATTAAACGGGTGTGAGGGTGTTGGATCGTCAGGTTTGCAAAGATGCTCCGGAACCTAAGGGGTCGGGTAGGGGTCACATTTCAGAAGCAGTATAAGAGCCTGACCAATATGGGAATTGTTGGGGGGGCGGTACTGATATCATAGGGACTAAAAATAATAAATTGGACTGCCTCTTGTTTAAATGCCAGTTAAATCTCATGAATTGTATAAATTAGCAAACACTCTTTGATTCCCACAGTAAACTTCCATTCTATGTAAAGTGCTTTATCTGACAAAGCCACTCCTAATTTGTGAATAATGGCGTTTATTCTCTATGATAAACTGATTTGATTCACAATTCCTAATTTACTCTCCTTCTGGAGTGTGGAGCCTGTGCAGGCTCCACTGGTTAATATGCTCTTTCAGTTTACGAGTGCTGCCATTTAGTCCGTTACTGGTGGATCATTGGGAATATGGCCTGCACAGAATGTGTCCATCTGTGCTACGATGTGTCTCCATAATGCTCTTCCATATGGCCGAGTGTGGTCTACACACAGCCTCAGGGATGCGGTTGTTAGATAGTTAACACACAAACACACACACACACACACACACACACACACACACACACACACACACACACACACAGATATTCTTCCTCATGCACAAGCATGAATGCATATATGCATGAATAGAGGATTCAAACACACCCATGCACATTTGAATTATGACATGTGCACAGACCATTTGCATGACTGAGGAAACAGAAGTTGCCATTATATTTTGGCTGTGTTGCAGACACTGAAATTCTGTCAGTCTGAACTTTACAAAGTCACTGAACAGTTGTACTGCCGGTATAGATGGAATCTGTTTGTGCTTTTTATATTTCTAAATTATATCTCCATGTATCTCTAGAGTTCGGTATCGTTTTGTCCGATATGGATGCTAAATTTATATTTTCAAAACATTACCGGCACATCCCGGCGTCAGAATACTTTAGGTAAAATACAGCCACACTCTATACCGTTTAGCTTTAGGCATCTTATTGTCCTGAGTTTGAGGTAGCTACTAGCTAACTGTAGCCTAGAGTTACGTGCTGCCAGAGCCATGTATAGAGTGTGTTCGCCACCAGACTTAAGTCTAATGGTAACTAGACACGTGTGGTGATGTTTATGTTGCCTGAAACCAGGGAAACTATGTCAGTACAGAGCTCAGGCACTGAAATGAGGCACCAGAATCTGCTTTGTGATTTGGTCTGGTAGGTACCGGTTGTGTACCCAACCCTATGCATCTCTCTCTATGCATTTTTGTCTTGCTGTCTCCTGTCTGTGTCTAACAGCCTTTACTGTACGTTTGCACCCCCCCACCCCCCACCCCTCTGTGCTCCTCATTTTTCATGTAATAGCTGTCGCCCATTCATCTTTTTCTTCCTGTCTGTTTCGTCTGGATTGCTCATGCTCTATTGAGAGGTAAGGTGACTGGAGATCAATAGGGGGTTAGCACACACAAACCTAGACAAACATGCACACACACACACGCAAACTTGGATCTGCTGAGCAGGTGAATTTCATTCATCCATAATCTCCATACGGAGACAACGCCATCCTGTTTATTGATTACCGCTGCGATGGATCGATTTCAGTGGAGAGGTCATAGTCAGAGATGTGTGTGTGACTCTTTATGTTGCTGTCCCTTTGTGCGATGTATATGTGAGTGCTTTTGTATGCAGTCTATACGTCCCTCTCTGCTAAATGTGTTTTTTAATCTGTACATAAATCTGAGACTCGTTCTCTCCCACACTCTCTGTATATAAGAAATGTAGACATTTCAAAATAATTTAAACAAGAGACAGAGAGGAAAAAACTTGAATGAATGAAATGGTGAGATAAAGAGCATTGAGGTGGAGAGAGTGAACATGGGTGTATCAGATTCATGTGTTAATCGATAAGCTCTTTGTTGCATTGCGGGTGTAGCCGATAGAGAAAAGTGCTGGAACATGATGATTTACATCAGATGATTTATAGGGAACCACTAGAGCTCAGCGGGAAGAGGTGGACAGAAGAGAGAGAAGCTGTGGAGAAGATTACAGGAGAAAAAGCCAAGGCAGAAAACGGGTAGAACAAGAGCAGGAGTGTAAACGAAGCAAGAGGAGGCAAAGTAAATGAGAGGAGGCAGAATGGTAAAGGAAAGAGGAAGCCAGAGGGGAGAACAGCGTGAAGCAGGAATAGTTGCTGATGAAGATGAAAAGACCAGCCTGTACATAGCCTAGCATAAGAGAGCTGACCTGCCTCGGGGTTCATTCAAATTCTCTTTTGTTATCTGCACAATTATTTTTATGGTCGTCTTTTAAAGACATTTAAAGAATTACCTGTCAATGCGAAGCGCCACATGGAGCCTGTGTGCCCACTCCAGTGACCTTATCTTGCCACATTAGTGACACAGCACTGACTTCTTTTATGTACGCAGCACAAAGAGCATCAAAATTATGTCATGAGACATAAAAATGTCTTTGGTATTACATCAAAAGGGCAAAGAGGGGGGATGACGACATTCTGGCAGCAAGCGGCTGACTGGGCTTGTTAAGTGCAGCAGCTTAGTTCAAAACATGATTTAAAAAGAACTGGGTGTGCATTCATCACAAGGTGCGGAGACAGTGCTTTCCATGTGACGTTCCACAGTGGAGCTGAGAGAGACGGGCAGTAAAGCAGTTGCACTTTGCCTTCCTCTCTTTTTACTTCTCATAGTCAGAGAACAGTTCTTGTGTTTCAGATAAGATCACATGGATGACACATTAACAGACAGTGATGGCTCGGAGTGGGAGGGTGGGGGTTGGTGGGTGTGTTCCCGTGGCTTCAGGATGCACTTAGGATGCAGTTTCTGTTGTGTAGGGCTAGGTGGTGCTGTCAGTCTACCCACTGTCACTGTGTGTGTGTGTGTGTGTGTGTGTGTGTGTGTGTGTGTGTGTGTGTGTGTGTGTGTGTGTGTGTGTGTGTGTGTGTGTGTGTGTGTGTGTGTGTGTGTGTGTGTGTGTGTGTGTGTGTGTGTGTGTGTGTGTGTGTGTGTGTGTGTGTGTAAACACTATATATTCATAAACTATTCAGCCCCTTTCACCCTTTTCACATTTTCAGCTTTATGCAAATTTATCAAATGTGAAATATTACTAAGAATCTTCTCATCTGAAGAATGCGACCCCAGTGTGACCGTTTCTCTCAAACCAATACAGACACACTTTTATCCCCTGTATGCTTTTGTAATGCTCTGCTTTCTAGTCTCCCTAAGAAATATACATCTCACTTAGATCTGTTTTAAAACTCAGCTGTGTTGACAGAAACGGGAAAGAGAGCACTCTCTACACCAAGCTACCTGTCTGCCTCAGAATTGATTTTAAAATCATTTTTATCTATGGCTTATGAAGCTCTTTATGGCTCTTCCTATACATCAGATTTGCTTTTACCCTATGAACCCTCTAAAAGCCTCCGCCGACTGGTAGAGACCCTTTAATTAAACTCAAAGTGAGGACAAAATCCCCAGTGAGGCATCTTTGTATTACTATGGTGTATGTCTCTGGAACAGCCTCCGTTTGTAAAGGCAAACCTTTTTAGTCTTTTAGACTTTTAGTTGAATTGTATTTATCAAATTTATTCATTGGCCTATTTATTTATACATTTTAGACTGTTATACTGGTATATGCACTTATTCTTTTTTGCTTGCTGCTGTCCTTTCCTTTTACTACCCTGTATTTCATGTCTGATTTTCCTCACTTCCACACATTTTCTGTTCAGTATTTTATTTTTATATTTTTTATCTTTCTTTTCCTTTTAATTCACTCCCTTTTTTTCTGGTTTTACTCAATTAAATATATCTCATCTCCTTATTTTTAGTTTTTCCCCGAAATTTGGGGTTTTCATTGCAAAGTTATATGCTATGTAATAGTCTTTCCTCAGTTTCTCAGTTCTTGTAATTATTATTTGTGTTATTATTGCTGTGTGTGTTAATGGGGGTGCAATGGGGCGGCATTATTGATTTGATTTACTTTACTCTGTAAAATTCTGACCATGTTCCATAACGTTTGAAATTTAGTTCATGTGGCTCCCATTTGTCTTGATAATTGTTGAGATGTTTCGACACCTTGATTGGAGTCCACATGTGGTTACGTCAATTGATTGGAGATGATTTGCGAAGGCGCGCACACACACACACACACACACACACACACACACACTGTATATAAGGTCTCACAGCTGGCAATACATACCCGATCAAAAACCTAGCCAAGAGGTTGAAGGATCTGCCTGCAGAGCTCAGAGATGGGATTGTGTTGCATCACAGATTTGGGGAGAGCTACAAAATATCTTGAGCCCAGCGGTCTCCATAATTCTTAAATTTAAGAAGTTTGGCACAACTATGACTCTTCTTAGAGCTGGTCACTCAGCCAAAGTAAGCAACTGGGGGAGAAGGGCCTTGGCAGCAGAGCTGATGGTCACTCTGGCTGAGCTCCAGCGATCCATGAGTGGGAGAAACTTCCAGGAGACAACCGTCACTGCAGCATTCCACAGATTTGGGCTTTATGGCAGAGTGGCCAGATGGATAACTCTCTTCAGTGACAGACACATGAAAGCAACTAAAAGACTCTAATACTTTGAGAAAGCAGATTATCTGGTCTGATGAAACAAGACTGAACTGTTTGGCCTCTTTAAGCATCATGTGTAGAGGAAACGTGGCACAGATCCTCACCTACCAGATACTACAGCATGGTGGTGGCAGGGACTGGGAGATTGGTCAGGGACGAGGGAAAGCTGAGTGATGTTCATCTGACCTTGATGACCCCAGCCAAGACTAAAGAGTAGTGGCTCATGGGCAACTCTGTGAATGTCTTGAACCCAATCAAACATCCCCCAAGGGACCTGAAAATGGTCTTCCACCTATGGTTCCCATCGATCCTGACAGAGATTGAGAGCATCTGCAGAGAAGAATGACAGATAATCCCCGAACACAGGTTTCTAAAGCTTGTTAAGTCATTCCCAAGAAGAATTGAGGCTGTAATCACTACTCAGTAGTAAAGGGTTACGCTACTGCAATTTGGATTTAACCTATGAAACAATTGTATTGTGCATCATATCTTTACACAGACCTGAGCACACAAACTTGTGTATCATCCATGTCGACCTAATTGAATGGTTGAGGTGGCCACACGTGATGGACATGTGCCATCATGTGTGGCCACCTCAACCATTCAATTTGTGGTTCAGGCTCTGGTGATTGAGTGGTCATTGCTCAGCATTTTGCTGACTGCATAAGATGTCAAACACACACACACACACACACACACACACACACACACACACACACACACACACACACACACAGAATGGGACATCATAGATTTTTCTTTTTTTACGGTAAGTGGTTCTGAGTGGAAATCAAAGTTTAGCAGTGTACAGATAGCTGAAGCATATTTACAGATTGTTTTGTGTGCTCTGTCTGTGAGCTGTGTATATGCTCAAGCATTTGGCTGACTAGCATTTTATTGATCGACACTATGCTAATCAATTAGGCCCTAATCGACCTGATTAAAAAGGGTTTTGATGTGAAAAAATGGTAATACAGTGTGTGTGTGAGAGGGAGAGAGAGAGAGTCTACTGTAGCCATGTTAGGCACTTGAATCATGAACTGCTATTAATCTACGTATCTCAAATTCATGTGCTCTTTTAATTTTAATAAAAGGGTAGGAGCCAACTCTGCACTTTTTCATCCCCTGTGCTACACTTGCACACACACTTTAAAAGATGCTGGAAAGTGCACGTTGCAGCTCACTGAAATATCCCTACTTGTTGGTATTTGAACAAAGACATTTTATATTTTAATAGCCTCATGACTTCTCTGCCCTTATAAAATCAAGGCCAGATTTTGGATTATATTAGCTGCGAGTTAACTAATCTTCTATGTAACATTGTGATGTGTTCTTTAGTAAATTGTGTTGATACTTACCAAGATTGTGTCTCATCAGACAATTTCCCAAGACTCTAGCCTGAATGTTCAGGCAGCTCCCTCCCTCGCTCTCCTGTCAGCTTTGTAGCACCTGTGTGGGTGGAACACTTTAGACCATTAGCTCCACCCAACTGCAACCTGTTTAGAGGTCTCATCAGCCAGAATGACTGAAAACAGCTGTGTGGGTGTGTAGGTCCTAAACACATTACAACAATATTTTACGCTTATCATCATCATTATCTTTAAATATCAGCTTCTCCCTTCCGTAACCAATGTTAACATTATCTCAGCTGCTGAAGTGTATCTTAGGCAAATGGCTCAGTGTTTTTCTCACTACTGATTCATGCTTACAAAGAATTTACTTTTTAAAGTTTACTTTTTTTAACTTATACTTAGTATTTGAGCCCCAGTGCAACAAAGCATTAGTAAGTCAATGTTAAGGCTGCTTTTATTTTTCTCTGGTTAAGATATGGTAGTAATAAATGCTTAATATAGGTTTAATATGTCGAATTGTGTGTAGTAGTAAAAGGCCTTTTTGCTTCCCTCTAAGACAGCCCCGGTAACCATGTTACCTCTTGCTCACATCCCCTTGTTCTAGGTAACCTGAGGAAACCTTGTATTGACTGGAAAGCACTTATAAATATTGGGAGCGAAGAAAAGATGGAGAGAGCAGCACTGTACACAAAATGTCCCACACTTCGAGAATTTTGACTTGCTCAGGGTATCTGAAAAGAATGTGTTCATATAGCTATTTTGACATTAGTCCTCAGGAAACTTACATTTTATCTATAATTAATTTTGTGCTAAGTGAAATGCCATTTTTGAAGGCTGTGGTCAACCCCAATGCCTCCGTGTCTTATTCAAGTGTCTGCTCATAATCTGTCAACTCTCCTGGCGATAGCTTTCAGCATTGACAGTGGTTGAAGCTACCTTTGCCCCACCCAGGATCAGAACTTATTTTTCTTGAACAAAGTATCACAGCAAAATAACACAATAAACCATACTTTCTTATGGTTTGTGCTATAGTCACCCTGTGTGTAGTTCAACTAACTAAACCCAAATTAAGTAATCAAAGCCTTATTTTTCTCCTAAGGTGCCTTTTGTTGCTCAAGTATTCAAGCTCACAGGCTGATGAAGGCATTTCTACATGAGGTTGTCAGCCACATGATTAAAGTAAAATGTGTTTTGACAGTAAGCTGAAACAGAAAAATGGATCGGAAAAAAACTGAAGTTTACTTCCATCCTTATCCTCAAGTGTCAAGTTTGATGACAGGATAACTGATGAGAAGATTCTATGGTACATGTAATAGCATGATGGAGACAAGCACTGGTAGCAGGGCACAGATTTGAAAAGTAACAATTAACTTCCCACTCAAAGGCTGGAAAACATGAAGTGTCTACTCATAATTTTATAATATAGAAATATCTCTTAAGCCTATAATATAGCTCTAGACTTCAGACAAGAAAGAAAACGGCGATGGTGCAAGAGATATAGAAGCAGGAATGGCAGCATGTACGTTTTCATTTTGTTGAAAATGGACATCATTGCACTAAAACTTGACACGTTTCTGGTCTTACTCCCTGACATCCCAAAGTACAGAACATCTTTCAGTCCCTCTCATTATTACCATTATATTTCATTTTAGGTTCCTGTCTTTCATATTCTCCATGGCCATTTCACTCAGTGCTTTCACTCGGTGCCGTCTCACCTTCCTCTCCCCCCTCTCTCTCTCCCTCTCATGCTCGGGCTGCGTTGTCATTTTGTTTGGCAGGTCTTTGAGTCCCCTGTCGTAGAGAACAGAGACAAAGTCCTCCCCTGTCTCATCTTGCTGTCTTTCCTTTCTTTCCAACTCTGCTTTTTAAGAGACTCTGTAAGGCTGTGTTGAATTTGTCTACCTGTTTTTCTCCTTGTCACTCTTTCAGATGTTCTTTTTTAAGAATCTCTTCCACCCCTGTGTGTGCATGTGTGTGAGTGACTGAGTGTGCGTGAGTGTGTGTGTGTGGGTGTGTGCGAGCGCTCATCTGGAAGCTATTGCTCTTGTTCTGACTCGCTCTAACATCTCAAGACAGATTTATTGAAACTGGATCAAGATGTAAGCTGTTTTTCTCAAACATGTGTAGTTACACGACTAAACTAAGATTTTATTCAACAAGCATGAGCGTGACTGAGAGGTGTGTATATGAAGTAATGGTCCAGAAGAGATGGTTGGGGAGGAGTAAAGAGGAAAGGATGATGATGCACAAGAAAGTAAAAATGAAAGGGCAACAAAAATGTCAGTAGAAATTTGTTATCAAAGGAAAGATGGAGCAAGACAATGAGAGAGATGTGTGTTAGGCAGACGGAAGAGGGGAGTGTGACAGAACATGAATGTGTCAGAGACTGAGAGGTGTCAGTCTTGCTGAATAGTTCGTGAGATATAGATGGGAAGATGGTGCGAAAGGTGCGATATTGTATAACTCAACACTGTTCTGCTTGCCTGCCGGGCGAAGTCATGCCGGAGAGAAAGTGCACATATACATCCACACACAGACAAAACACAGTTTCATGTTAATGTTAGATGCTTGCAGTCAATGCATTGCTGAAGAGAAGTACACGGGAAATACAATTCGCAACCAGGTTCACCAACTGCCTCTGCCCCCGCTTTATTTGATTTGTTAAAACAGATTTTGATTGGCTGGTGCCTCTGCTACCACATGAAAAGCTATGTGAGCAACATGACGCAACTGAACCTCAACGCAGTTCTGCAACTTTTCTGAATTCACCCCCATTCAAAGTGAATAAGCAGTGTTTTGGATGAGGCGTCCAACGTGTTTGAGTCCTGCGATAGTGACAAAATTCTGTGTGCAAGTATGGTGCAAAGTTTATTTTATTGTCTGACTGTTTTGTTTAGGTTTAAATGTATCAGTATCATACTGGAGCCTTTCTCATGGTTTTCGTTTTCCCAATTGCACAGAAATCCAATCAAGAAGCTTCTAGTGAAAATCCTCTTGAATTATCAGGTTGGCTTTGAAAGTGACACCAGGACTGGACTAGCAACTGAGCTTTCAGTCTAGATTGTTGACATAGCTTTTTGTTTTAGAGCTGCATTTTCATTATGTCGGCTTAATTGTTTTTTCCCTACTGCAATGACTTCCAACTATGTATTAGTGTGAAGACTTCCATATGGTTTGTGGCTGTTTGTTGTGTGTATGTGTAAATGAGAGAGTGCTTTACCCACTTGCGGGTTCCAGTGTAGCAGGAAGCCTCTGGCTTTACTGGTAAAGTCCCCTTTCTGTACTCTTGACCACTATAGACATCACACATGCATACACACATGTAAACACAGGTCTATTCAGCTTTTGCATGGAGGCCCCTAGAACACTGTGTTGACAAGCCGTGTGCCATGTTAGGTTAAACGCAGACTCAGTGCTATACTCAATGGGGAGGGATTCCACTATATAACCCAGTTAGAGCTCGTAGGGAGTCGCACACATGCAGAGGAGAGTCAC
The DNA here is from genome assembly GCF_009819705.1 of Hippoglossus hippoglossus. Taxonomy (NCBI): domain Eukaryota; kingdom Metazoa; phylum Chordata; class Actinopteri; order Pleuronectiformes; family Pleuronectidae; genus Hippoglossus; species Hippoglossus hippoglossus. The sequence continues at coordinate 6,446,937 of NC_047171.1, read as the reverse complement.
GAATGGATTCAGTCGTTGATCAGTAGACACACACTCTGTAACAGGAATGCTGGGCTCCTTGGACGTCCTCTATAGCGTCCTCATCCACAAGGTAATGCAATGTATATACACACAATATAAAGAAGATGTCCAGAGGGACATTGATGTACATTTATGCACTGTAGTCTTACACCTGCTCATAACTGCAAATTGTCTAGTTTATTTGACTTAAGCCGAGATGACATGTCAGTGCCTGGATGTGCTGCTTTGTGTGGATCTGAATCTGGTGTCCTCTGTTATCATCTTGCCCTTGACTTTATATGCATTCATGCAACCTTTAAATGTTTAATGCAAGTAAAGGGCAGCAATTTGCACAGCGACTCTAAAGCAAACAAGAATGGAGGGTAAGTGGAAAACCTGGAGCGACTCTGAGTGGACTTATATAAGAAGCTTTGAACAGAATTCCTGCTGCTCTGCTCTCTAACCCAAATGCTGTGTTCATAATGAATGGAAGGAATAGAGGTTGAAGGAGGATTGAAAAATGACCAGCTGCATTGTGTTTGTGTTTTTCTTTTTCTAGCTGATGGCGGTGTATGAGGAACAGGAAGCCCAGCAGAGGGGTGTGGCCAACACGAGCCTCGCCCCCAGCCCTGAGCTCTACCAGACTGAGCTCTCGGCCTTCCAGCCAATCGCAGGAGGAGAGATAGAAGTCAATTCTTCAGTGCTCAAGTCCAGTGAGTAATTTTCCATTAAAGTTGGTATAGTGCCTGCTCCAGTCCTGACACTGGGTGTGTTCTGTTGTTCAAGTCCAGGTCCCCAACAATCAAATCTTCATGTTTGGAGATCTACAAAGCATAGAGGTGAAATGAAAATGTAAAGCTATATTTTAAAACTTTTCCAACTCTTTTTCATTGCTACATCATAAGCATATAGCCTACCTTATATGAAAAACAATTTTATATAGTTCAATAAAGTAATTTCAGTCTGTTCGTACATGATGTGTAAATAATCTCAAAAGTTACAAATTGTAGAAGCAAATATGTTTTCCTCATCCTCAAGTGTTCAAAGTTATGAAATGCATTCACTGAGCACTTTTTTAAGGGAACACCTGTAGACCTGCCTTATCATGTAGTTATCCAATCAATGCCTGCAGATACAGGTCAGTATCACATCAAGCATGTGATCTCAGTGACTTGGACCGTGGCACGTAGGTACCAGACGTGCTGGTATGAGTGTTTCATGGCTGACCTCCTCAGAAGTTTGAGCAGAATGGTGTGACAAATAAAAAAAAAACTCCGAACTTGAAGAGGATGTGCTACAACTGCAGATGATGATTCCATTCCCCGCAACCAAGAAAAGAAATCTGAGGCTGCAGTGGCCACAGGCTCAGCAACACATTTGACGACTGGGGAAATTTAGCCTGGTCTGATTAACCTCCATTTCTGCTGAGGCACACAAATGGTCAGAATCAATCTTTATTTGAATGCCACAGCCTGTATGGGTATTAAACATCCCTTTACAACCACATTTTTTAATCTCTAAATGGCAACTGTCAGCATGATAATGCCCAATGTCACAAAGACAGTCGTCTCAAGCTGGTTTCATGAACATGACAGTGAGTTCAGTGAACTTCAGTGGCCTCCACCAGTCAATGTCAACATGGAGCAGAATCTCACAGGAAAGTTTCCAACAGGTTGTGGAATCCATGCCATTAAAAACCTGAGGCAGTTTTAAGAGCAAAGGGAGGAGCTGAGCAGAATTTGTATGGTGTTCCTTATAAACCACTCTCTAAATGTAGTAGCTCTGTGCTCTGCCTGTAGGAAAAACAATGACCTTAGAATCAGTTACGATCTGGCGTTTGTCATCACATCACAGGATTTCGTCCAAAGTCTTTGACAAGGTATTTTGCCTGTGAAGACAAACCAGGATGCCAGTCGCAGCCGCTCTGTCTCTGATCCTGCTGCCTCTCAGAGACCAAATGCTCTTAGTATTTTCACGAGTTCTCCCACTGCTGACATTGACTGGGATGTTTTTGATGGATGCCAAGGTTTATTTTTACGTGGCATAACTGCTCTTTCAAATAACTTAACAAGGAAAGAAAAAAACCCTTTTACTTTTTAGGTGTAACCTGTAGGTCAGTGCAAAAATGGGTCAGTGCCATGACTGATGTTTAACAAGAAACAGGTTCAGTGGGGCTCAGATTAGATGGGGAGGCTGACTGCCAGGCCAAGTCAGTGAAGGATTGCAGTCAAGTCACCGTTTTGGAGTGATTGATAGATGACTACAATGAATAATCTGTAAGCATAAAAAAAATAATAAAATAAAATAAGAAATAACAAAATAAATGCTTGACATTTCGATACAGGTTTTATTCATGTCTAATTCGATACAGTCTATTCCTACTTTCAGAGCCATATATTGTATGTTTTGTAGACTATATTATTAGAGTGATGTACATTTGATACTTACTGAATTGTATTGCAGACAAAGGTCAGGTAGTGATGGCAATTTTTTTGGGAGACTGAAAATGAGACAATAAGATAGAACTAGAATATTGGCAGCTCAGTCTTTGAGATGCAGGCTGAGACGAGGATAAAAACGAAGGAGACGAGGAGAGGTAGAAGAAAGAGAGGACAGGAAGTGTATGTGTTCTGTCAGACTGCAGAGTAAAAAACTGATGTGTGTGTCTGGTTACTGTTACTCGGACCAGACCTATCTGCATGACCTTTCCTTTCTCTCGTTATCCCCCTCTTTGCCTTTCTTTTTGTGTCCCTCTTTGTCTTTCTCGCTTTCTTCATCCCTCCCTTCATCTCAGTCTTTTTTCCGTGTCAGTGCAGGTATTGCAGATGTGAGTGTGAGAGGGCATGGAGCTGTCACAGTAACTCGTCCAAATTCAATTTTGCCTCATGAACCAAGCATGTGATGGATGGAATGTCTGTTCCTTCACTTAAGAGAAACCTATTCATTCCGGTTGTCTCCTGCTTTCAGCTAATCACTTACTTTAGTTTTGAATTTTATATTCTATATCTGCTTAGTTCCAGACTCTCTATCATCTATCTTGTTCAGCAATTGACATTTAAACATAATCTGTCATGGTTGTTTTTCAAAATGTCGCTAATATATCAAATGCAGTGAGATAAAGCGCTTTCATCTTTTGTAAACTACATTATATCAGAAAGTTTCATTATTTTCCATCCTGGTTGTGTTTGATGATGCCAGTGAAATTTCTTATTCAGCTTGAAGGATGTCAAGCAGTATATTGAGCCCAAGGACGCCCAAGCTGAATCCAAAATCATGAGAATAATTTCATACAAGCAGGAAAAGTCATTTATTTTGGGTCCTCTTGCCTTAAATCAAATTGTACATGCAGTGCATTCAGACAGTATTCAGATCCAGTCTCTTTTTTAACTACTTTTTATGTGTGGATGCAGATTCATTCAAAAAAAATCTTTCATCAATGGACACGCAATACCCCATGATGACAGTGAAAAAGAAGTTTAGAATTTTTGCAAATTAAATAAAAAAACTAAAAAACAATTGAAATATCACATTGACAAAAATATTCAGACCCTTTACCAAGTACTTAGTTGAAGTACATTTAGCAATGATCACATCCTCAAGTCTTATACACCTGTATTTGGGGCTTTTCTTCAGTTATTCTCTGCAGATCCTTTCAAGCTCTGTCAGGTCGGATGAGGACGGTCAGTGGGCAGCCACTTTCTGAGATGTTTGTTGGGTTCAAATCAGGTTGAGGCCACTTCAGGACATTTCAACAGTTGTCACTAAGCCACTGCTGCATTGTCTTGGCTGAGAGTTTAGGAACACTGTCCTGCTGTAAGGAGAACACTTTGCCCAATCTGTGGTCCTGATCCCTCAAGGTCAGCCATTGCGTTCTTGGTCACTTCTGTTACCCAAGGCCCTTCTGTCATCATTGCTTAGTTTGTCCAGGTGAACAGCTCTAGGAAGAGTTGGTTGTTGAATATACAAAAGGGAGACTCCACCTTCAAGATGTGGAAACATTTAAGGCTGCAATCGTTGCCAAAGATGCTTCAAGTACTGAGTTAAGAAGTCTGAATACTTGGGTCAATATGTTTTTGCCTTTTAATACATAAGCAAAATGTATTAGAGTTTTGTTTTTATTGTTTATTTATTATAAATATGTATGCATTTTAGCATATTGGAGAAGGGGTCTGAAAACTTTCTGAAAATATTACAGCAGAAACCTTGTTCACATCTTTACTACTAGCTTTAGCTCTGGCAATAATAACAGATATGACATTTCAGTTTTTGTGACCTTTCTTAGTGGTGAAGGGGCCTTGGCTGTATGATCCAGACACCGTTAAGACAGGAAGTTTAGTCTGTTTTAGTATGGTTGCCTGTCAGCAGAGATTAGTAGTAATGTGTGGCTGTCATGGGAGATTAGAGGTAACTGAGCTCTGGAGACCATCACTGTCAATATGGGAAGGTCAGACTCGGGTCTCTTTTTACTGTCTAATGTGTCTCTCACTCTAACCATGTGTCTCTCTCTATAACTTTCGTCATGCCATCCTAGTTTGTCCGTCCAAATAGTTTTTTTCTCATCTTTTTTTCCCTTTCCGTCATGTTACTAACTTCCATTCTTATTGTTAACAGACTTTCTTCCCTTTTTCTTCTCTTTATTGCTTCTTTGATTTATCTTGTCTTCAATTGTCTCCCCCCCCCCGTCTCTGTACTGTCAAGTTCTTCTGCACTCATCAGGTAGTAGGAGATATAAAATAGTTATTTGATGTTTTAGACTTTAGTCTCGAGTATGAAGTTCAAGAAACAGACAATCATCAAGATTCAAAGTGGCAAACATGTCTCGGTAACTTTGGAAGGATACATAATAAGCAGTAGAATGAATCGTAAGTCATTCCCATTGGTGCGAATGATAATCAGTCCTCAATGAATCATGTTGTTGATTGTTCAGCTGTTGTACAACAATCACTTAGAAATGATTAGTCAATTTATTAGATTAGTTGAAGAACAGAAAACTTATTCAACTGATTTGATTGATAAAATGTTTCTTATTTTCCTATTTTTCATGCAAAACATTGATTTATCTGGTTTCAGGATTTGCTGAATATGATGTAATTAAAATATCTTTGTGTTTTGGACTTATTGTTGAAGAATCATTTGAAGAAGTCATCTTAGGCACTTTGATCTTGTTATGGGAATGTTTCATTGTTTTTTGACAATACAGAGACTATAATTACAAGGTGATCTATAATTGACTTTGAATTTTAGAAGACCTGTGTGGTCAAATATAATTGATCTTAGAATGTTTACAGGCATATAGACAGAATAGTAACATGGTTAGACAATGGCACTTACATGAGTATGTCAGTACCTAGCATTTCCCTTTATTCATTTATTTGTCTGTCTCAGACCTCTGTCTCTTGTCTTTGCTTCTTTTGTCCTCCGTCCATTTATCCCCCCCTTCACTGCCTTTCCTTAAAGAGATGAATTGATTGACTTTGATGTAATCCATATCCCCCCGCCAGTCTTAAGAGCACCAAGGGTCCATTTTGTGACAATCAATATTTGACCCTACAAATATCATTTGGCATGTGTTCTGAGAGGTCCACTCATTTAGAGTTCCCCTCACCCTTACTACCACCTTTCTCATTTTATCCCCCAGTGGAACCATAGAGGCTAACATGACAACGTGGTTAATGTACATATGGATTGATGGGCCCTATGAAATGGAGTGGATGGTAGATTTGAGGACTGGGAGTGCACCACACACATCATAATAATACATCCAGTTATAAATGTGTTTTATTTGCATAGCTTTCTGCAGTGTTGACTTTTCCCTCCATTTCTCTATCCCTCCAAGCTTCAGCAGCAGCACTGGCAATAGTGCGGTGTGGTTCATCCATCAGCTTCTCTTAAATGATGATTTTATGCAGTGGGCTGATGAGATGTGAAGAGGAAAGAGACACTATCATATGTTACCTACATGCACACAGAGATCTGAAAACCAGCCACTTATTGGCTATTTGGATGCATGAACACCAGTGTGTTCACTGAAGGGATATGAAGAGAAAGGATCATTCATTAACTTCTTACACATTCTGCCTTTCACAATCCTTATAGATGTAATGAACACAGTGAGAAGTGCACACGCACGTCTTCCAGAACAACATTCAGGAATGAGCTGTATAACGATGCTGCTGCAACGTGTAATCAGCAGATATGAACATACACATGTAAATGTCTCAGGCTGTGCTGATGAATATGGAGGATTTACAGATTTACGGTCTTGTACGAAACCCTAAGGATTTTAACATAGTTAATATTTTAGATTTACGCTCTCTTTCCGATCGTCTGTTATTGCTTTGACTTTTATCCTCCAGTACACTACACACTTTTTTAACAGCAGCCCAGGAAACTCACAGACCATTTGCATGCATTGCATATCAGCTCGTACTTGACAATGGTAAAAGATTATTTCATTATAGTTTCTTTGATTGGATAGTTGTTGAGGACACACAGATGCTAACACATATAATGGTTCAATATATATTGCACTGAATTAAACAATAGTTAGACATGATGATGTTCTGGACCTTTGCTTGAGGACAGTTTCTCCATCTGGACCTCTCTGAATTTTAGTTGACTACCCCAGCTCTGCTTAATGCACATGGACCACCTGCTTCTTATTTTAATAAAATGAAATCTAAAACAATGTGTATGTGGCCAATTGTGGCATCTGTTTTTCTAATTCTGCCTCGTCATCATTAGAATTTTAAAAGTAGAGTTTTCACTATTTGCAACTACATTGTTATAAATTTAGCTCTGGAAACTTTTGTCTATTTAAAAAACATGCAGGTTATCTGAAAGATACACATGAATATAACGTCACATTTACATATGTTCATTCTTTATTTCTGTTTATTTCCATGATTTTATGTTGAGCACTGTTCTCATCTAAACAACCTATTAGTTCATTACACTGAGTGGAAGTATGCTCCTGTTTTTGTCTGAGAGCAAACTCTGACGTGACTCAGACTGATGCCACATGCACATTACAGTGACGGGGTGAAAAATTCATTTTGTGAACTCAACAACAAAAACATATTCATCTCTCCTCTGTCTTGTTTTCTCATCTTTCTTTGACACACACAAAGAAACGCACACGAACTTGTGTCTGAAGTGTGGCGTGATTAGCTTAAGGTCTGTATCTTGTCATCACAAGGATTATTATTAGACCTGATTTTTGCTGAACTGTGACTTCATCAAAATAGCATTAGCAGTTTTAAGACAGTTATGTGTGTGCGTGTGTGTGTGTGTTTGTGTATACACACATATCCCTCATCTATCATTGAGACTTGCTTTAGCTTTAGAAGCAGGACAGCTGCAGACTCTATTCTCGCAAAAAAAAAATTCTTATCTCTGTCTCATGTCTCTGGTTTCATCAACTGTCTGATAAGAGGTATTGACACTGAGACACTTTGACAGAGAGATGTTTCCCTGGTCTTTTCAATACCAATAAATGCCTGAGATGTTGTTATCAAACTCTAATGAAACAAAATTAATTTTAGGCTTTGTAATCTACAGTTTACCCCTAAACTAATACAAACAAATATGTAGAGCATTGTACATGAAATGTTAAAATAAATGCACATCTTTTCTGCATCGTTTCCTCTATAAAATGTTTACTTTTAAACTTTGTTTTAGGTCACGTATCAAATGTTTGTGTTTGAGAGTTTGTCACCAAATTCCTCACACACATTCCTCCTATAAACAAAGAACTGGGGGACAAGTGGTTGATTTACAGATAGGTTTAACATCTACTCTAAACACTTTCTGTTGTTATTCAGTCTCTGCAGGCGTGTTGTATAAACACACTCAGGTCTTTGCTTCTGCACCTCGTAAGTTATGATGCTGTGTGAAAAGCTAATATCCCTTAAGCAAGACAGGGAGTGATGTGACCGGTTCCAAGTTTGTATCATGTTGTGGATGTAGATCTGTGTATCTTCTACTGATGGATATGTGAAGAGTACACAGTATCACATTGCAATTGCTCTTTAGGTATTCACCCAAATCTTTTAAGAGTTGGCTTTAATGGGAAAAAGAGCCCTGAACACTATCTTCAGTCATTTGTGTTTGTTTTCTACAGACACCCCCCTGCTGGTGAGAAGTAGCAGTGAGTCAGCCCTCAGCCCCCAGGTGACAGAGACAGAACCCTCCCACAATGCAGACGCCTCTGAGATGGTAAGACCCAAAGACAACTGAATGTAAAGACACAAGCAGTTTGAAACACACGTTGTTATTACAACACACAACCCTAATGGACACACAAATACCTTTAACCAAGGGGTGACAACATGTGGGATAGCAAGTGTACACACACTGGAGGTCGCAGGTCCTCTTATGCCTTGAGTGTACTATAAAGTAATCTACATCTATCACACAGCCATATTAACCCAGACCACATATCAGGCAGTGGGTGATTGAATAATGCATATTTTTGTGGATTGACTCAAAGTGGGTTGGAATAATGTGGATATTAAAAAAAAAACCTGACCTGCAAAGACTGCTCCATCTCTGGAAGACGAGCATTGATGATGAAAGCAAAAGTAGGAAAGAGACTGACTGAGCAAGTGAAGAAGAATAATTACTTCTCAACCTACCTGTGCTAGGAGGCAGCAAAATACCATAATGATCATCATGCCCTTGCACAAATGTGACTACACTCACAAACAGTCCCACTTTGCAGCCCCTGAGAAATGGATATTGGATTATTTCATTAAGTCCCCACATATTGCACTTTTGCTAGCTTTCATTATATCATTTTTAAAGGGGTGTGGCCGACAAGACATATAATTTCTTCCCTATAGTCGTCTGTCAGCTCATGTGCTTGTGTAGGTTCATCAGGTTCTGTGAGATATTGATTTAGTACGATGCATCCACATGGACACTGAGTCCTCCGTGCTGTTGTAATCTAATTGGCAGATTTCCATTAAATATGCTGAGCACATTAAGACTCCCGAGGGGATAAACACTTTGATTGTAATGACCCCGTGGCCTTTCTTCAAGCAGCTTTCCCAGGACAAACTTCATTTTCACATCATTGTCAAGCTCGACAAATAGCAAATGATCAATATAAATTAGTATACTTATTGTTTCACTATCTACTTGTCTATGTCTTTGCGTCTAGCGAGATAAAATTTGACCACAAGGAGTAATAAACTTTCTTGTTTTTTATAATCATTGTGAAACCATACATACAAAAGTCTGACCACAAAAAATGCCAGATTCTTCTTTGCGTACAGAGCTGTCCGTGCAGAGAAAGTTTTATTGAGATTTGCTGAGTAATTGTATAGATCCTGTATCTGCCGTATTAACCGGATCTGCTCCAAAAGTTAATGGGTTCTTCCTTGGGCCAAACCCCTTAAAATCTGTTCAGTAGTCTTCGTGTAGTTGCCAACAAATAGACAAACTCCAATAAAAACCTAACCTCTTGTGGACCAGATGAGAAGCAACTTACTTGGTCAGTAATGTGTGTTTGTGCTTGTGTGGCTGCATGTGTTAAAGTGTTGGGGGGTGAGATGTTGTCAAGTATCTTATCTTCTTTCTGAGTCAGTCACACTTTGTCACATCAGCCTCCTCTAACAAAGACGAATGACTCTATAGATTAATTTCACCCCTTTCATCTTTTTTCTGTCTTTCCCGAAAGGGCAGAGGGCAAACACTTGTTCCCTTCTCCTTTTCGCCTCTGCTCCCCCCCCCCTCCCTCTCTCCTCCTCCCTTATGACTCCTGGCCTTACATTTTATTATTCTGTACTTTCAACAAATCTGCCCAAATGGTTTCAGAATGAATAATGTGGGTCCATACCTAATATTAAACTGCGACAGCATTAGCTACTATTCACCTTGTTTTACAAAACCCACCTTTCTATGACAACTGTATACTTCTTTTATTCTTTATTCTATTTTATTCTTTAAGTCAGCTTACAGAATGTGTTTTACTAATTTAAGAAAAAGTATTGATCATTATGTGGTGATCAGTGTTGATATTATGGTGTAATTCCTTTGGCCCGAACAAACGTGATCACTGTGAGCGGTTTGCACTGTTCTGAATTGCGGCTGCCTCACAATTCTCTATGCAGGAAAACCCCTCACTTTGCCACTGTGACCTTTTGACCCAGCCTCATGTCTAACCCGCTGCTCCATGCTGTCTGCTCACTCTCCTGTGAAGCTAATACATGTTTTTTGCTCCATCTCTTATTTCCTCTTTGTGGAAATACGATATCTGTGGAACTAATCACCTAAATCCACATTTATCCATGTTTCTTTCCATTGCTGGAACATCCCTCTGTCCAACTTTTCAGTTTGCTTCCTGTGTTCTGTGTTCAATACAAAAACTCCCCAAAGGTAAAACGCATGCAGTGCATTTAAATTGCCCTTATTTGTTGTGTTAATCCAAATTACTTTTTAAATATACAGAAGGTCTAGGTGGAATACAAATACTGTTAACTTTTCAAAACCGTCTTTGGAGAAATGCTTACAGACCATATTTAATAACTTTGCCTTAAAACGAGACATTGGGAATGTAATTGTGTGATGTCACAACTATACATGGACCTCCCTCAGCCACACTCAAGTACAGCCCATCTGGAACCTGTGTCTAGAGAAGTGTGAGGGATGAGATGTCAAACTACATTGACAAGTTCCAGTCCTGGAAAAGTGAAAAGATTAAAAAAGACATCGATGCAACATTATTTGCACTCAGACTAAGAAGGAGCTGCGCCATCTGCCAATTTAGTCTGTAAACTAAAATGTAGTTGTGGCATCATTGCTATTTCTGAGTTTCCTATTTCACGTTTCATAAGAGGTGGGAGAGAATTGTTTTGTGAAAGCAAAACAACTCCAGACAATCACCTGTTCCCTCAGTTCTTCTCCTGTGTTTCTTTACCCTAAATTCGTATATTTTGTCAGCTTCTCCCAGATGATTAATAACACTAACGAGTCAAACACAGGGACATGCATTTATATACAAGAATCTGGTTATAAATATGGTGACATAGTCAGTTCCAATGTATTCTTCATAACTTGTTATGGTAGAGTTGTACTTTAATATTCCCTATAGACAGCTGGACTCAGCAACTCCCTCAAGTTCACTGGTTAAAGGAACGCCACGCCTGATTGGACTCTTGAGTAGTGAGCGCTGTACCCTTGAGATTCCTCACCGGACAAACATCTTTTTTTTTACCCCTGCTGTATTCCTCATGGACCTGCCTGTTTGCAAGGTTCAGTTCTTTTGGGGAATGTGATTGGTTCTCAGAGGTGGCCACTCTACCGGCTCAATGTTGCTGAGGGTACCCTAACATGTTAATGACAACATGGGATGTTTAAAGTCCTGCCCACACCTCATGTTATGACAACATATGCTGTGTCCCAATTCAGGGGCTGCATCCCTCTGAGGCTCCATTGACGTCCGGTTGCGCAACAGCGGCGCGACTAGAGCCAACCCATTTTGAAGGCTCCTTCAAATGCAGCCAACAAATTTGTCCTTTTATGCTCAAGCAACAAAGGCTCCTATGGTTAGATCCTTCTCTGGCCAACCCTTTCCCAGGACTTCATTTGGTGGCAGACTGTTTTTCCAATTAATAATGGTGGTGGCAATCGTTGAAACCAAAATGTCAGATATTTATATAAATATAGATATAAGTAGAGTCTAAACCGCTAATAGTGCACGTTAAATAAACCAAGGAGCATTAACAGTCTCTGGTCGAGTCCACCTGCAGCTCTGTTGTCAGGTGAAGGCAGGACAAGCTGGTGTCGCAAATCATAGAAATCCTCCGTAGACCAGACTGTCGGTTTGGCCTTTACACTCTTCAAGGCCCACGAAGGAATTGGTATATAGCTTTAATTTCATCCGTCGCTCATGTTGCTTATATTCTAACATTGCCATTGTTGTTAAGGCCAAGTTAATTGCTGGAGAGAAGGCTGTTTGTGTTGATACTGCACAATTTACTATCAGTGGTTGTTTGATGTGTGATGTTAAGTTCAGAGGTCCCATGGGCACGTGCAAAGAAAACAGCACATTAATTTTGACAACCGTATATATCATGCCATAACAGTTTGACCAGAAAACATCCGGGTCAGTGTCTCCATCTGGCAATCACATAGATTGAACTGATCACAGGCAAATAATGCAATTTCCCCACTAGGCTAGAATGTATTTACATTTTTTTGACCATCTTCAACTTGAATGTTGCTTGAAACTTAAATAAAAGTTAATTTTCCTTTCCCATATCATTGGAGCCTGTTCCTTTAAGCACTAACTTTCCAAACCCCTTGGTTTAGCAGCAATGAAACCCGGTTGGACTAATAAATACAAACTGCTAACACTAATCCACTAATCCTCTTTTTGGTCTAATGTAAGTGGAAGCTCAGGAATGTACATCATGATGTTCTGAGCTCACTCTCCACTCCTTACATCTTAGCTCTGTTTTTATTGCACACTATCGCTTATGTGGCTGTCAATATGAAATATTGCTGGGTGTCAGTTACACAGTAGGCCTATGCAGACTTTGTGCGTCTGGGTGTTTATGTGTTGGTGTGCCCACACGTTAGCATGCATATATGTAATTTCAACTACCCCAGCTGTGCTTGTGTCTCTTTACAGTTCATGCCCGCTCCTCAGGTTTCTGTGCTCACCCAGTTCACATATAAAGTGGGAGAGCTTTGATCAGAATAGTTTTGCCTGGAATTAGAATTGAAGTCACGTGGTTTCTGCTGCTTAATAAAATACACAATATTATTTGAAATGGCTGTCAACAGACTGAAACTCACACATTATAACTCTTTTGTTAACTTTGCCCAAAATAACAGAAGCATATTAGCTCTGTCACACCACCAGTTGTTTAAAGTTTTATTTGCTGCCGTTCATCCAGGAGAACATTAGATGTGCAGGTCTCCAAATACTTGTCTGTAAATGCAGGTTTAACATGAGTTGTAATATAGTTGTTGATGATTCATCCACTGATATTTGAAAAGATCAATCAATCAGTCAAACTTTATTTGTATAGAACCTTTCATACAGTTCAAAGTGCTTTACAATTGACCAACTTGCCCGGAATAGGTCAAACAAATAAAATAAAAACGCTGACAGTGAAATATAATGAAATACATTTTAAAAGCTAAGATATCGATAAAGTAATAAAAAGGAATACAAATAAATACATAAACCGCTGTCATGTTGATGGAGATTTATACTCAAGTTTAAGATTTCAATATTGATATGAATACATTTTATAATTTCAATGCATCATAAGTATGGAAATAACCACTGATCTACTATTTTTCTACAATTTTTTCTGTCCTCCGTGCTTCACATCCTTCCTCTTTCCAAGCCTCTTTGTTCCAGACCTGCTCTCCTGCAATAACTAACTGTTACCAATGTATATAAAGGAAGTCTTCTTCAGCTTTCCCCTCTCTTCGCCCTTATATATCATTTGTCTTCTCTTCCTCACTTTCCCTCGCTCTGTCACTCACATACTCTCTCACGCAGTCATCAACGCTCACACACACACACACACACACACACACACACACACACACACACACACACACACACACACACACACACACACACACACACACACACACACACACACACACACACACACACACACACACACACACACACACACACACTCACTCAGTCACTTGCTCATAGGTCTGTCTCCTCTCAACCAACCAGGTTCAGATAGAGGTAATGGCGCTAGGTAATTGTTCAAATTGTCACTTGGCCTTTTGCAGAGAGCGATGAGGGGAAGAAAGTACTCCTCTTGCAGTAATTCTCTGTCTTTCTTCTCTCTCTGTCCTTTCTCCTACTCTCTGCCCCCTTTCTTTATTTAATTTCAATCCAGAAAGATTTACTGGTGCAGCTCTTCCTTTCTAAATGCCAGGCTCAAATGAGTACAGTGAGGCACAAAATCACTCTCCCTATGCTTTCCTTTCTCACTTCCGCTCTTGCTTATCACGCACGCACACACGCACACACACACACACACACACACACACACACACACACACACACACACACACACACACACACACACACACACACACACACACACACACACACACACACACACACACACACACACACACACACACACACAACCGTGCAGGTTAGGTACAATCTGTTAATCAAGCTGGGAGTATTTGTTCACGCCTAGAATCCCATTGGGGCTAATAAGGCAGTCCAGCAGTGCAGCATCATGCTATACAGGGTGTGTGTAAGTGTGTGCATTCATCTGTATGTGTGTGTCATGGCCTTTGTGCAGGTTCCCTCCCTGCATGTTTGTAAGTGCCAATTTTATAGAAATACATGTATCTGCAGTAGGTGCAGAACAATCCTCCAAATTAACTGTTTGTTAATTTTTAAATAGAAATAAGTTTGTTACATCTGTAAAGTAGAGAGAGATCAATAGGCTTCATGTGCAGCTGTGGTAGCAGGGTTAGGGTTGTACCCTGGTTTTATGTGAATGTGTCTGCTCTTTTGTGTTTACACCTTTCCTATTTCCCTTTGTGCTTTCCCCCCCGCTATGAGTCATAGTCATAGATTCTGCCAAATATCTGACTGTCTGCACTAAACAATACAGTGACAGGACATCACTGTTTGTAGGAGGTCACACTACAGATACTCGAGGGGGGCTGGGTATCGTTCTAAACACTTTGAAACTCGACTTTGATCGCAGTTCCTGAATGAGAGGAAGACGGGCGTGGTCAGTTCTTTTTTGCCGCCAATTACATAGCAACTATTTCCTCTTAAATTATATTCCATGCACATTTAAGTGCACATATTGTGATGCACATTTTTGTAAAATGAAGTGGCAGTTTCGATCTCTTAGACATTTTCTACTCTGCAAGTCACACTGAAGTCAGACGTCTCAAAATACACACGAGATCCTCCTCTCTGGTTGGAACATAATTCATAAATTTTTTCACTGTAAATCCATCAGTAACATGAAGGAAAACACACACGTTGTCATTTGTCCTTACAATGAGAAACTGTACAAAGGAAATTTTCTTAAAACACATTTTAGGCATTGATATACTATATGAGATATTATATTGTAAAAGGGATATAGTTAGATGAAAATAGTGTAATGCTGTATTTTGAATATTTTTTGTTTGCTTACCTGTGCAGCCCTCTTGGCCTTTGACATGGTATTTATCAAAACACATATTTATTTTGATTCATCATCCACATCCACAAAGAGATCAGCCAAGATAGATTACCTTATGTTTATTGCTGACACAAACACACACACACTCTCACAAATATTGCACAAACTGTCCAGCATTCATTACTATTAATTTATCTTACTCACTCTGAGTGTTTTCAGGGAACACTCAGCCTGATTGGTTATTCACTAATTAGTAATATCACTAATAGATCACTGTTTTTATCCGCTTTTAGCAATTATTAGATTGGACTAAAAAGACTAAACGCTTGCAGCCCATTTATTACAAGCGCAGTTGTTCAAGGTAGGATTATCCATCATTGAGTTAAAATGGAAATGTGTACTTCTCTATTCTCCAGTTTTTGGATGGCCACTAATGCTCACAAGTATTGATTGAGCTGTCCAAGGTCGGCACACTAATGTATTCATTTTTCCCTGCCGTTGTCCTCAATGTATTTCTAATGAATCTTTCCATAAGTATTCCCATTTTTCTTCTAAAATAAAGCATCGGGTCTTCATTAATCCTTATTTTTAGTTGCAATTTTCACAGTGCAGGGAGTTCAGTGTTCAGGTGACCAGTAGAACTCTTTCTTTTCAAGTTCTTAGTCCCACTGGATTATACAATAAGAATATATAAAATATTTTCACTCCTAAGCTTTTTCAAGCAAAACCAAAATACTTGCCGGTTATCTGTCTTTAGAAGCTAAATGTCCCATGTTATCTATGTTACTCTTCACACATCAGCTCACACCCGACATTTGAATGATTCTCTACATGTGTCTCAAGTGACCACCAGAGATCGTATCTCTGCTCTATGAGCAAATAGACATGTACATCACTTCACATCATTAAGACCAAATGCATGCTTTGCTTAACCAGCAAGAGGCAGCGCTGCACTTTATTTTTTAAACGATATTTTGGGGCATTTTGCCTTATTGACAGGACAGTGCAAGTGTGAAATTGGGAGAGAGAATGGGGAAGAAACGCAGCAAACTGCAGGGTCGGAACCGAACCTGCAGGAGGGCTCAAGCCTTAGTTTTCTTTCATGCCTGCTTTCATGCTGCTGGGGCCAGCAGTGCTCGTTCTGTGCAAATGTCTTCCAGAAAATAGGAGAAGACAAAAAAACAACACATTTGTTTATTCCTTCGCCCATTTCAGAAGAACCAAATTCGCCCACACTGGAAATATATATTTGTGACCACTATGTCACAAGGAAATGTGCAAAATGTCCACAAAGCTATCTAAGGTTGTGTAAAAAAACAGATGAGTGAGTCCTTCCTCCCACGCAGATGTCCATATGGCCCAGGACATATCTGCATACACAGTCAAAAGAATGTGGCCACTTATGTCCCAGATCACTTCTGAACATCTGAGTGATCACATATCAAATGTGCCCTTAACGTGTCTCGGGTGTGTTCACACCTGTACTCAGAGCATGTCCACATGTGACGGGATCACCCAAGATGCATGTTGATGCCATGTATGAACAGGGCCTAAGACATTTTAGAGTTAACATGAATAATGAGACACATTTATTCGTTCAGATTCATTTACTTGTTCTAAATTACACTTTGATAAAGTGATGTTCGTTGCTGGCCTTGGTAATTAATATGCCACTCATCCAAAGAGAGAGAGAGAGAGAGAGAAAGAGAGAGAGACTACATGCAGTTATTAAATGAGACATACAATTAAGCACCAAAGACTTTCCAATTAATGTGTGAGTGGCTATTGTTATGACAAAGAGGTTAGGATAATTAATATTACCTGTCATCCTGTCAGTGATTAAGCTCACATGACAGCATGTGCAGCCACACCAGACTAATTGAATTCCAGGCTGCCCAACCCCAAACATATGTTTATTGCATCAGCAGTCAGTCACTGCTGCGTCTCATCTCACCTTCTCCCACCTTTTCACTTCAGCTGTTGGCTCTGATGTCTTTTCATCCTGTCTTTCCTTCAGTCTTACATCTTTCTCATGTTTTCTCTCCTCATTATTCATCTCGTTTTTTCTCCTCTCCCTCTCTCTTCATCCCTTTTTCCCCCCTGACAGGTGGTGCAGGTCATGTGGCAGCAGGGTGAGAGGTCAAAGGCTAAAGGCCATGTTAAGAGTGCATTAGTGGCTACCGCTAACATTGAGCCTTATTGACCTGTTTGTCTGCATATGCTCACACAAACACGTACACTCAGCAGGCGCTGCCCATCCACACGCACATGAACATGCAGACAAATATACAGATTCTTACTGAATGGCGTTTGTGATTGTTTAGACAAACATTATAATATACATCCTCTATAATTTACATCCTTAGGATTTTCAAACGTAGCACACGCTCTTTTTAAAACTTTCCTTTAGACTAAAATAGATGCATGTATATGGTCATATTCTTGCAATCCTAATGCATGTTGCTTTGGTGTGAATAACAATAATGGACATCTACACCAAACCTTAACTTAAGGATGTGTTTTTGCACTTCTTGTAACTGTAGATTGTTTTCTTCATGTACTTAATGTCTTCAGTTATAACAAAGTTCACTACAAGAATCACACCTGGGCCCATAACAGGGTCAGAAATAATGATTGAGATCGAGAGTGAAACCATAACTAATGGATTTTGTTCCACAAATAAGATTCATTCATTCTGAATCACGTTTGACATTTGATTTTAATACAAAAAAATCAACACTCAACACTGTTTTGCTGTCCACTCCATATATGTACATAAGGATGTGATCAAGGATGTGGACCTTTTTTTTTTTTGCTCCAATAATCACAATTTTCCACAAGCCTATGATTATATGCCACTAGCATGAGAGAAGGGGGAAGTTGAGCAGCTCTGGCTAATCCTGACATGGTAACAGTAGAAGAATAGAGGAGGCCAAAAGGTATAGAAATGCAATTACAGCCCAAAAAGTTTGAAATATGATATTAGAGGAGAATGTTGGTGGATATATAATGTGATGTATATAATACAGGAGAAATCCACATCTTAGTAACAACTGGTGTGGATTTATCTTTGAGCAATCTCTGTAAGATTTTGCTTTTAGACACAGAAGCTGGTAAAACGGCAGCTGGCCCAGAGGTGACGTGACTTGGGGGTCTCTATTGACAAAATAAATCAATACTTATACAACATGTTATAAAAATAAATGAAAAAAAACTACAGAACATTGCATAATGTCCAAAAATGATGTGAGTTTAACAAATATATGTGTGTCCACTCGGTGAACTCGCACACATCGTGTATGAGGCAGATATTGGATGCGCGCAAAGTCGATATAGACATTAGTAGAGAACATTTTCAATACAGAAGCCTTGTGATATATATATATAATGGTAATGATTCCTAAGCCTTTCAACAAACATGTCATTGAGGCTTAATATTTTACCATAAACTTTATTATGAATTACTATAAATAAAAAGAAAACACAAATAAAACATTGCTTGAGAATAATATATATAAAATTTCATGAACATAAACTGTTAACTTGAATCTTCTGTAAAATAAACTACTGTTATATTCACCACCATGTAGCACGAAACAGAAATGCTGAAACCGTTTTGTCTGCAAAAGGCTCATATCAGATGATTTTTATCTGCAAACCGATAAATCAGCCGGGCTCTAGTATCCGTATGATGTCATATACATAAGAATGTGTGACACTGTCATTTATTAAATATTAGATTATTCATCTCTCTGTCACAGTTGGACGGTGACGTGTCATGAAACCTCGTCCCTGTGGAGCTCACCTCTCTGTGTCGAGCCCCATGTCGTTGTATAAAGTAATTATTACAGCTCCCCTGACTCACACTTACACCCGTCTTCCTCACACCCACTCTCTCTGTCTCTGCGTTGCCGTATCCATTGACAGTGTTATTGATTACTGCTTGACAACACTGTCTTCTTGCCTTCAAATAATAATTGCTATTTGTACATCATCCATCCATCAATTTAGGAGCTCCTTCATTCATCACTTCCTTTATGCTTGCATTCCCGTGTCTTTCAAATTGCAGCGACTAATTGGTTGAGCTCAGGATTTTCTTGTGGGCTTTAGTCCATTAAAACCCAAAGTCAAAACAGGGTTAGTCCCTTACTTCCTCCACTCTATCCCTTTTTCCATTGGTCAAAAAACCCACTAACACCTATCATATACTCCTGGGTCACATCCGTCTGTAGTAGACACTGATTTTTTAACGGCTCTGGCTTCTGTTGGCAGTGATGGAAATGTGACACCTGGGTAAATGCGCTAATTTTTTAATTTACTTCTTTATTTTGGAAATCTAGAGGTTAGCGCTGCACCCTTTGTGGCGCATTGTTGTGACATGCACTGAATTTGAGGGCGTTGTTGCGTAAATAGCTACAAATGTTTGTGTACTTGTATTTTACATCTTGAGAACAAGATGCATTGTTTACTTCTTATCGTGCAAAACGCAAAAAAGGCAAACTCCTCTTCTGGCAATGGAAAAGGAGTCGATATCTTTTTACATCTTGTTTACTAGTGTCTAAAAAAACTTGCACATACCTGCTAATATTGGTGTAAAAGAGGTATTAGTCACTAATTGCATAACTTTTTGGTTTGTTTATTCCATCAATTAGTGAATCCATCTGCTCACGTCCCATATCAGTGATATTTCCCACGGTTTTTTTTAACCATTAATCCTTCCTTTTTTATCTTTAACTTCATGACAGGTTGAACTTGAAGCTGTTTGTTCTGTCATTGTATTGTCCCTTTTCCAAATGCCAATTACTGACCAGGCTGAAAGGTGTTCCGTGTGTTCTCTCCGCAGGCAGCCGGTCCCGCCGCGGAGGGGCCTGTAGGGATGGAGCGAGCCCAAGGCAAACAGGCCTTCAGTAGCAGGTCAGTTTGTGTGTTGCTCTTGTACTCAAGTCCACTGTGATGTGGAGTTTCGTTTCTGCTCATCGTGCTGAATCAGTATGTTGGCAAACTTCAGAAATGGGTTTGATTAAATAATCTCAAAAAGCGACCATCTGTCCCTGTCCTTCGGACTCTGTGTGTTGCACAATTTTTCATATGCATGTTTGTCTACATTCATGTTTATTGATGTTTATTTGTGTGTTGCTGCCCTACTTTCCCTTCATTAAAGCTCTATTCCAATGCAGATCAAGGCCCATACAGATATAGTTAGTGTTAAGAAGCTCCATCATTAGCCTGCTACAAAAGACTTTCCAAACGGGGTCAGGGTCACACACACACACACGCACACACACACACACACACACACACACACACACACACACACACACACACACACACACACACACACACACACACACACAGACACAGTCTGAAGGATAAACAGCTACAAACACACTTTCATCTGCTGTGTTTTTATAGGGAGACACAAGTTGTAACACACAAGCATAAACTAATGACTGCTGCTTAATTAAGTGTTGGGGATGCGGAACGCTCAGTTTCTCCCGTGAGCCTTTTGATCGTGCATGGTTGTGAGTGTCTGTTTTCTTATTTTAGCAGTATGTGCGTCAGAAGAATGTGGAGCTTCTAACACAGAGCAGGGACAGACAGTTGCCATATATGTAAGAAACTTGTAGATGAGTTAATGAGTAATCTGAATAAGGACTTTCTCAGATTAAGATGGTTGCTTGTGATGCTAAATCCATGAATATTCCTGTAAGCATAGCATCTTAGCTTTAAGATCCCCTCTACACATTTTTGTTCAGCATCCACATCCAAACCAGGACCAACGTCTACATGACCAATACAAAATCAAGCCAGTAAATGGGCCAGCAGTGATTTAGAGAAAGTGGCTGTTACATCATTGACCAATGTGCTGCTCTGCGTGACAACGCTCACCTCTGCTAATGGAGAGTGTATCAGCCTGTGTTTTAGAAATAACAGGTCAGTGTGGTCAGGTAATTAATTTACCGTTAATTCATAAATACAAAGAGAAAATAATATGTAGTTAACCTGTAATGACAAGAGAGTTACAGCTTTGTGAAAAGAATAATGTTGACCTGTTTTAGCCTCTCTCTCTCTCCATAGCAACCACAAAGCACAGTCCTCATACACACTCATGTTCATTGTATAATGCAAAGAGCTGCAGTCTCCATGCGAGGTTGAGGTTGTAACTGAACTTTTCTAATTTCTACATTGAAATCCTGACCCTATTCAGACGTGGTATTAACATCCATCCTGAGTGATCCGAGCTTAAGTAGTGAGATGTGATCATTCGGACCACAGTCGCAGGTGGTCTGTTCAGCATTCTATTAGCTGTATGAACTTAATTGCTTCCTGGGCAATATGTGAAGGACCGTCTAATCAGCGGACGTCCTCTGGCCCATTACAGTTTAAACTTCTCAGTGTCCATATGTTGATTTGTTTTTGGCCACTACCACAACATTAACACTTATCACCACATAATGGATGATACTGTTCATAAATTGATAAAATTGTTCATAGCCGCGCACATTCATCCATTTAGTCCCTCCTGACTCTGCTCCCTGTCTTTCTCTCTCCCTAGCTTAAGGCCAATTCATGCTCTGCGTCGAAGCTACGCCATAGCCTACACGTAGACTTGTACCCTACGCAGAGCCCTATGCCGTACCCTGATGTGCACCCCCCCAAAAATGTAACTAGGTGTCGAAGTGACGCATACTGCAAGAGCTGTGATGGGTCCGCTTGGTAGCTTCACACTTCCGGCAGACTCTCTGCCATTTTTGAATTGAGTTGAAGGAATAAACACGGAACGTAAATAAACGTATTTCTATTCTTCGTTGCAGTTCTTCAAGAAAAAGTAATTGCTCTTCAACATCTATCAGATCCAACTCCACACGATCCGCTGAGTTACACTCGTTATTGTTCCGAAGTAAACAGAGACGCCAGATAATTTGTAAATAAGTGGACCAGAAACCGGAAGACGCTCAACACCAGCATAGAAACTCTAAAACCCCTTGTGTTCGGTAGTGTAATTGCACACACACACCTACGCACAACTCTGAATGATCGGCCCTGTGCGTAGGCTAAATGTGTACTTACAGCGCAGATTCGACGCAGAAGCATGAATTGGGCTCTACTGTGATAAACGACCCTGTGACCTGACATAATGATGAGAAGCCAATTGTTTTTAAAATAATTAAAGTAGAACATGTGGACAGAAGTGAATCACAGAATAGTGTCTGACAGTTTTAGTTTTATCGTCCCTTATGATAAGTGACACTTTAATGCAGTGAGTATAGAAGGTCATTATTTTAGACACACACCCTCACAGTCGTTTTCCACAATAACTTTTTTTTAATACATGTCCTCTCATGTATACGCACTCAGACACACACAAACCATGTCAGCTGTGAGTAATGTAAAAGTGATGTAATGGTTTTTGTGGTCGCCAGGGAAACGATCCTTGAAATTGCAAAAAAAAAGTCCAAAATGAGCTGTGGAATACAGCTATAAATATTGGAATAGTAAAGCATACGTTAAGTAAATGTCTGTGTGAGTGTGTGTGTGCGTGTGTGTGTGTGTGCGTGTGTGTGCGTGTGTGTGTGCGTGCGTGCGTGTGCGTGTGTGTGTGTGTGTTGGGTTGTATACAAGGTTGTGCTGCTGTGTGTGCGCCTTTCAGTGTCAAGGTACACCTATAAATACAGTAATGGCTCATCATAATTTTAACCACACAGCACGCTCACCACAAAAACTCATTACCTTTGAATCAAAATGTCCTTTTTATACAGGGAAAGCGATTTACTGTAAATTGGTTAAATGAAATAGCATTGCCAGTGTATTATATTTCTTTGTGAAATGAGGCACTGTATCGGAGGTGTTTTACGTAGAAGCTCGGAGGTGAAAAGGTAAATAGGTTTCACTGGATGCACACAGACAAACTGAAAGTGAAAGGGGTTTTGTGTGGTTAACAGAGTTTAGTTGTGTTATTTTGTGTAAATCAGACAAACCTCTCTCTGTTAATCTGTCCTCCTTTTGGTATCTTTCTTTTTGTCCTGAATGTTTCACCACAGCAGAACATTCTGAAGGTTAAAAAACCGCCAACATTTTCCATGGTCAGAACCACTTATGTGTTTGTCAGGACTTTTAATTAACCATAGGGGAGTTCACTTTCCCCAGTAAACAAGGGACACAGAAAACACAGTTGAGCCACACAACCAAGCTGTAGTTACATTAGCTGTGGCTTGATTTGCTAACATTAGCTGCAGACGGAGAGATTGTATTTTACACAACTGAAAAAGAGCCTCCCACCCTCAAGACTGTGCACACGATATGTTTCCTCGTGGTTCAGCTTCATCTCTGTCGTATTTTCAGACAGTGGGCAGATGAGAAACTGGTGCTAGTGGCTCCTAACAGCCCAATGTATGTCTGCTGTAAGTGTTGGCTATGAGGTAAACTAGCATAGCACATGTTTCTGGCTTACAATAAACACCTTCTACAAATCTACCAAAGTTTGAATAAAACAAGATAATTTCAACATAATTAAATAACTATTGTTTTTACTTATTTTCTTTTTTGTACCATACCCATATTCTTTGGTCAATGCTTGAAGGTGTTTACTTGCTACGACTTTCTAAATTGATGAGTTATAATGTAGTGAGTGAGACCAATGCTATTAAGCTGTGTGCTCATTTATTTATCAAACAACTACTTTATATAGTATGTTTTAATTTCTCATGTGAATGTCTGTACTTCTGTGTTTGCACGTATTACTCTTCAGCAGTATTGTGCACCCATACTGGTTTGGTTTCCCGTTTCTACCCACATCACTGGTGCTCTCCCCTTTGAAGACGAGCTTAGAGAGAAATAAAAAAGAGAGAAAGGGGAGATGATAAATAAAAAGAGGGATGAGAGGGTGAGATGTACTGAGAGGAAAGGTAATGCATATCCTGCTCTTTTGTTATTTCTCCTCTGTT
This sequence comes from Hippoglossus hippoglossus, assembly GCF_009819705.1. Classification (NCBI taxonomy): domain Eukaryota; kingdom Metazoa; phylum Chordata; class Actinopteri; order Pleuronectiformes; family Pleuronectidae; genus Hippoglossus; species Hippoglossus hippoglossus. The sequence goes on along the minus strand of NC_047171.1, from coordinate 6,422,843 downwards.
TCTGTCCTTCATAGTGAGGATCAGTGAAGTGGCAGGTGGATAAAGAGAACACCTGCTCTCTTCATCTCCCCTCTCCCTCTCTGTGTGTTTGGCCTTTTCTCTCTCTCTCTCTCTCTCTGCCTCTTGTTCTCTCACATCACACTCCCTCACTTGTTTCTCAAGTCTCACCCATTTTGCCTCTCTCTCTCTCTCCCCCCCCACACTTAATTTTTTGCATTGATGCAGCCTGTCAAACATCTCGCACAAAAAAGGGATATGCAAATGGATCTCAAGTGCGTGTGTGTGTGTGTGTGTGTGTGTGTGTGTGTGTGTGTGTGTGTGTGTGTGTGTGTGTGTGTGTGTGTTTTCTAGTGGGAGTGTTCGAGATCAGAGCCTTAGACTTAGGAAGGCATAGAGGGAGGGGTTGATGTTATTTTTCCTCTCATATTAATGCTATTCATTCATTAGCCCAGTCTAATTAATTCTGAGCCTCCTCCTCCCTTCATTTCACTTTCTTGCCTCCAGTTCTCTCTCGCCTCCTACCTTTTCCCCCCCCGCTCTGCTTTCTTCCCTTTTTTCTTCCGTTTTCTACCCCACTCTGTTTTTTTTTTGGCCCCTTTTCTCTTTACACTTACACTATGCAAGTTATTGCCACGCCAGCAGTGTTAATCTGAAGATGGCATTTGGTGAGCCAACCATCTTGATGTAGAATGAAAAATGTCAACACATTTGGTATTTCCAAGATCTCCAGAGAATGAAGCTTATTGACTGTGCTAATCCCCTGAGGTGTGTAATCATTACGTCAGAGACTTCAGTTATCTCAAGTAGTTATCAAGTAGATATACTGCTAGTATACATGAGAAGATATACTGGATTTAGCGCAAATTTTGCTGAAGATATTCAGAAAAGCAAGGTTCTGACTGGACCTCAGCTCTCTAACTGGAGTGTGAACATGAAGAAGTTCAGCTAGGTAAGGTGGTGCCAGTCCATTATCGATCCTGTAACGAACAGGAAGCCAGTGGAGCGAGTGCAACACAGGCATAATAGGGTCCCACTTTTTCTTTCCTGTCAGGAGGCGATCAGCAGCATTTTGGATGAGCTGCTGAATGGTCAGTAATCAAGTCGAGAGGTTAAGAAGGCATGGATCACCCGCTCTAGAACTTTAGGTGGGATATAGGCCTTTACCTTGGCTATAAGTTTCAACTAAAAGAAGCTAGACCTGTCAAATTTAAAAACAGTGTCAAAATAGACTCTTCACAGAGGAGTCCATTTTAGGGGCTAGAGGGTTAAGGGTGCCCACATCCAGCAGTTCAGTGTGTCCAAATACTATGACATCCGTCTTGTTTTCATTTAGTTTGAGGACGTTTAAGTTCATCCATGATTTAATGTCGTTAAGGCAATCAAGTAATGACTAATTTAACAAATTTGAACACACAGAAATATGAAAATGATGTTCAAAGTAAAACGACTAAATCGAGTGTGAACAGGAAAGCACATATAAGTTACTGGTACAATCAGAGGATTCAACAACATCATCCCTCCAGTGGATGTGTAGTGCATATCCTTGAGGTGAGATCCCCCAAAAGCAGTTCCCATACCAGAAGTTGAACCCGGGCCACCTGGATGAAAGCCAGGAATCCTAACCGCTAGACCATATGGGATCATACATTGTAATTAGAGTCTGTGAAGTTATCAATGAAATGAGTGCCTGGACTGTATCCTTTGATCTCTAAGTCCATTGATGTCGGTTCTGTCCAGAATTGCTTGAACCCCCAAAAAAGTCATCTGTTTTTCTCACATTTATACATTTGGAGGTTTGGTGTCTCTTTCTACCTTTGTCTGGTTTACTAATCACAGATCTATGATTGTGCAAACGAGCTGTGCCTATCTTCATCTGTCCTTCAGCCGCTCATCTGCAGCTCCTGATCTGCTCGTCAAACACACTAACGTCTGCTTGTTTTTTGTTTTGCTAGCAACTCTATGCTAGACAATGGCAAGTGAAAAACATGGGAGTAGTTCAGGCATATGTGCCAGAACTGGTAACCAACTCCTAAATGAAAAATAAAACATTATTTCCCAACCCTTGGAGGTTTGGCAACAGTTGTCCTGTACTGAGGTTAGATTTATTCAAGCTTATGTAAATTCAACTTGAGGTTGAAACTTGGCCGAGCGGCTATTGACCCCAGTCCCAGAGTCAGTCGATGATGGTCTACCAGCCCATCGATGCAGTAACCTACCAGGATTTGCCCCAGGTGGTCAGTCTGGCTAAGGTAGGCAGGTGGCTAATTCTCACACATAACCCATTTATCACCATCTTTTTATCTCCTCAATGATTCCAGTCTTTTATATCTTTTTCTCTCCCTCTCTATTGATATCTTCCCCTTCCTCCCTACTTTTCAGTCTCCCTCCTCCATCCCTCTGCCCTCTGTCCTTGCCTTCCCCTCTGCCGCGCTCCCTTGTTTCCTACCGTGTAGATTAACTCAAATGTGCTCAATACCGATGAGGCGGCATCAGCTTTTTATGTATGTGTTCGTGATGGGGAAAGAGCGACAGTGACAAAGGGAGAGGGAGAAGTTGTTTTTGCACTTTGCATCTCTCCCCTGTTACCACCCACCATCATCAACCACCCTCTCCGGAGTTTATCAGCATCTTCACTGCTATCAGTTCATGGTTGTTCAGGGATAGATGGTCTGCAGAGAGCGGAGGGGAGACAAAACAGCAGACAGAGAGAGAGAGAGAGAGGGAGTAGGGTAGAACTAAAGAGCACAAAACTAAGTTCAGACAAACTCACTTAGAAAACACACACACACACACAGAGGGAGCAGAGAGAAGGTCAGGGGAGGATTAATGGCTGTGCTCTGATAGATAAACTAATCAAACAAACAAAGACACACATTAAAACACAGACAGAATGCAAAGCAGACTCTCACTTTGAGAGATTCAAAGAGAGGAAGAAACCCATAGAGATGAATGGCACAAAAAAGTTTTGACAAACACACACACATACACACACACACAGAGAGCAGTCTGTAGTGGTGTGGACTTTGAATAGTGTTTGCATTCCCTTCTCTAAGGGCTGGGTTCACAGACATGGATTAAATCCTTTTCAAAATGTATTTTTAGCACAATGAGTGTGTCCATAGAAATAATACATCAATTAAGGATAGCAGTTTTCAAAATTAAACTCAGGAGACACATTTTAATTAACGTTTTGTATCAGTTGTTTGTATTTGTGTGACACCACACGCTTTTCTCTACACTCTGTGATCAGACCTTCTTGTCTGAACCTTTTCGTTTTTCCCCTCTTTGTCTCTGTCATGTTTTTTATTGTGTGCATGTGTGAACTATGAAGAATTAATCAGCTGTTTTTGCATCACAAGCCTTTATTCTGTGTTCTCCGGAATAATATGTCACGGATTTGTCCCTGAATAGTTGATCATTCTACAGAGTATCTCTAAAAGCACACATTATTATTGACAGTGGTTGGATGGTTCCCGTAGGAAATACTTAAAGGGTTAATAAAATAAAGGTTCACTTGTTTTCTAAAGATATTTTAGGGCACTTTTTGCTTTTATTAACACAACAGGGAAATTGTGAAATAAGGAGAGAGTGTGTAAGACATGCAGCAAAGGGCCGGGTTGAAACCAAACCGTGTGTGGACTCACTTTTCTCTCTCTTTGAATGTCTGAATCCTGTATTAGACATTTTAAACATTATATAAACGTGTATACTGAATATATTTCTATAATCAATTCACATGTCCAACATTTTATTTATTTAACTGGTTACTCTAAGTCAGTAGTGTGACAGACATTATATTTGATTATACTAATATTAGATCTTACTTACTTATTGTTTTTGTTTCCACTGATTTGATTTGTCTGGTGTGTGTGTGTGTTTGTGTGTGTTTGTGTAGCCTCACCAGAACAGTGGAGATCCTGGGAGAGGACAGTCCCCTGGGCATCCATGTGGTTCCTTACTGCTCATCACTCAGTGGACGGTGAGTTGTGTACACAGAAACATAAAATTCACTCGCACAAGGTTAGACTATTTTAACAATATGATAAATAATATGTTACATTTAATTCTTTCGCTTTTTTGGATGTGGAATATACTCAGTCACATAGGTTATACACACAAACACAACATATACTAAACTATACTCAGTCCTCAATCTGCCCTTTCACCTGAGAAAACCTTGTCTGTTTACCAGCTACAGAATGTCCCAGAGTTATATTCCCATAATCCTATTCTGCAATAGAAAAGGCATTCTGGTTCCTGGACTGCAGCACATATAAATGGCAACCACTCATGCACGCTCGCCTGCCCGCTCGCACACGCACACGCACGCACGCACACACACACACACACACACACACACACACACACACACACACACACACACACACACACACACACACACACAGTCACAGACACAGACACAGACACAGACACAGACACAATGGGAAAGAAAATTGCCCAGCTATGCAGGGCTTTTATTTGGGTGTGTTACCCAGTGGATGGACGGGGGATTTCCTAAAGGAAAGCAGGATGAATTTTTATGTCTGTTCTCATGACTCACCTGACCCCGCCAATCTCCTCCTTAAATTCCTCTCTCTCTCCCAGTCTTGCTCTCTCTCTTTTCTTTTCCCCTTTTCCTCTCTTTTCCAATTTTTTTCCTGTGTCCTGTCCTCCCTCTTTCCTGAACCCCTCCTACATCTCTTTCCACCATTTACCATAATCTCTTTCACCTTTTCACCTACATTCATCCTTGTGGAGCTGGACTCTTTTGTGTGTCACTGTCATCATTTCTGCTTTGGCGAGGAAACGGTAGAAGTTATGGACTGAGGATACTGAACTTGTTTTTCAGGCTATCCTCCTACCACCTTACTGCCTCTCTGTACACGTGCAGTAAATGTCTTCACACCTACCTGTCCATCACATTTTAAACATGTCTGCTTGCCTTTTTATCTTGCCTGTGTGAGTGTGTGTGGGTTCTTTTCTGAGACCTACCTGTCTAAATTTAACTGTAGCCACTCCGCTCGCACACTGTGTTTTATCAGTAGCTGTGGATCATATGAGCACCAATAAGAATCTACAACAGGACAGTGACTGACAGTTAGGAGTTGAACCTGGCATAGCTCTGTTTGAATAAACCATATGGATAATCAGTCTTCTGGCGCACACACAGTCAGATGTCATTTTAAGAGAGCATGTGCTTTCAGGGATGAATAAACAGCTGTAGAAGCAATGGGAACACGCTCAACATTTGATACAGCTTGTAAGCTCGTTTTCTCTCCTTGTTCTTGCAGGTCTCTGGGTCTGTTCATCCGTGGAGTGGAGGAGGAGAGCCGCTCCAGAAAGGAGGGCTTGTTTCAAGAGGACGAGTGCATCGTCAAGATCAGCAACACCAGCCTCATGGACAAGACATTTAGCCAGTGAGTGCAACAGCTTGTCTGGGCTCTGCCAAGGAGTTCAACCTACTCCTCTGTGATGAGTTCAGTAGCTGCAAAACCACATCCCAAGGATATTAGAGAATAAAATAAATACGGCTGTCTATACAGTATTTCTCATGTTTCATTTTACAACTTAGAACTGGAAGTCTCACATTTTTTATTTCTAATCAAATAAATATATACAGCAGAGAGTGAGGAATGGCAGCACTGTGAGTATAGTGCGTAGACTTTATATAAAGATGGACGACATGACAGGTCCCCAAATGTGTAGCCAAACCCTAACCCGTGCATCGGAAGAATCTTTCTACCTCGGCTCCGTCCCCCCTTTGGCTACTGCGCAGACTATGGCTTCAAATGTGCAAGATGGCAGCGTTCATTTGCAGAATGTTTTGACTTAATTTCTGGGTTAGTGGAAGGAATCGCAAAATGCGGCGTCCATCTTCAAATACACTTTACAGATCAGGACCATAGAATGATATTTATTGAAAAGGGTCAGTTCCAATAAAAACGTTTCTTCTCAGTTTTACAAGTAGATGATTTTCTGCCAAAAACCTGTTGGCATCAGGTGCAGCCGGCTTTCTTCTTCCTCTTCCCTGCTTTTGTATCATTCTCTGTGTTGTTGTTGTTGTTGTACCTTTCCATTGTCAGAGGGCTCACATCACAGTTTGTATTGCCATCACAGAGAATGGCAGAAAACACACTTGGCAGATGTTTGGAGAGCATATCTCCCGAATTGAGTGTTTGTCTGTTAGCGCTGGTCTTTGTGCATCTGTGCGTTAAATCTCATTCCTCAAAGGAAAGATGTGTTGACGATTTGTTGGAGAACCATGTGTTTCTCACTGCAGTTTGCTTACTGTTGCATTGAAGCACCTGAAACCACGTATATTAAGATGAGAGCATTTTAGGATGGATTATGATTGCGGAGCATTAAAATGACAAAGGACACACTTGTGGAAATTATTGCAGCAAATTACAAGGTCTGATGTGGATGTTATAATGATTACCACACATTACAAATTCTATATAGTCCCAAACAACAGTCCTCGTCCAGTATTCAGTGTGGTAATGAGATTATATGTGAGGTGTTTTATGTTCCACTGTAGGTAAAGGGATTATCACCGGAGGGGTTTGCACCTATTGTTCAATAACTGGTGTATCTTCACGCTTTTACAAACACCAGTACACACACACACACACACACACACACCCACACACACACACACACACACACATCCTTTTGCCATTGTCCCACTTGGCAGCTGTATTGACAATAATTTTCTTTAACACAAATGTGCTTGCACGTGTCGTCCAGCCAGAAACAATAATGATATCATTGGTGCACAATGGTCCCAGTACACATACATCAACACACTCAGCTCTCAGATCTAGTTTCATTGTGCTGTATTGTGGTCTCAATACAATTAAAATCACTTGCAGTGTCATTCAGCAAGGTGTGACACAAGTGCTTACTTAGACTGCTTAGTGTGTTTAAACAGTTTCAATATGCAAATCCTGTCTGAGAGGAATAAAGTAGAGATGAACACCGCTCCTCAAACACATCATTCTTACTTAGTGCGACTGCTGTCACGATATCCTGAAGAGAAAAAACAGGACAATTCGAAAATGTTTAAATAAATTATTGATATTGTGTTTATCATTCACATATAATGATAATGTTTAAAAATACATCCAGCGCCTTTTAAACCATTTCTGTTTCTTTTCATCATGATAACCATCTGGTTCACATCCCAACAGGGTCAGTAATAGTTATATTTATTTTTTCAACCCTATGCGCTGAGCTAAACTCTTCCCTCTCCCTGAAATTTACATTTTCAACTGCAAAGATCCAACATCTAAGAAACTGAAATGTTGGGTTTCTTCTGGTCACAATAATTGTTAAGTGTAAATCTTATATCACTTTGTTTGGAAATTGGCTCTTCTATGTATCCATGTTTATATGTATATACATATTCTAACATGTGCATTGCTCAGTACAGTTATAAACGGTGCATTTGTTATACTTAATGAACACTGAATATATGTATAATACGTATACTTTGTGCAAAGCAGGTTTCCTCTGATGATTCAGACAGAAACTTTCCCACAATGCCATTTTATCAGATTTAGGTCCATGAGTCGTCTTCTTGTATTAATGTCAAACTTAGTCAAGTATTATTATTGCATTTCTAATCTATTAAAATGAATCTGTCCTTCATGCACGACTTTCTAAACATAGTCTCTAGTTACGGAAACATTCTGATAATTACATGTAATAATAAGCTAGGCGGGAAACAATAGGGGTGTAATCCAATAGAATTTAAACAAACTGGATTTTCTCTGTCGGTTATCTGGGGTGAATGATGGTTTGTGCCCGTCCCTCGTGACACAATGGTCCCTCTAACTTACTTAGCATAATCTTATATAAACTAATTGTCTGCGAAATTATCTTTTTTATAGATCACAGGACTAAAATGGCCGGCTGCACAGGTGTCATGGCTCTGTGTTGTATTGCTTGTTCTGTCGTCTCCAGAGCTCAGTGAAGATACAAAAGCAGAAAGCCACCGAAATCACTGACAAGTGGAAAATGACATACAAACGAAAAGGAAGAAAGTAATGATACCCAATATAATACAGTTTAGATAATCATGAAGTAGAGTTTATGTAATACAACTAGATCAATGTTTTAATATTTAGATATTTTTAGATATAGATAAAAAATCATGGGTCACCTCACCACTACATGCACCTTCACCCCGTCCTGCGCTCTGATAGGCTCTAGTTGTCACAGACTAAATATTTAGCCTTCTAGATATCTAGTTGGAGTCTGTGACGTGTTCACTCATAGCGTTTGGCAACTGCTGATGAAACGCCTATTTGACTCCAATCTGGCGTCTTCCAAAACTCGACTGTGACTGGAAAATAGGGCTAAACATCCCGTAGTGTGAACTGCGTAACAAAACTCATCATTTAGCCAGACAACAAAATAAACATCACAAACAAGCCGCAGTTTAAGTATGAGGTGAACGTGGGTCAGAGGGAGAAGTCTGTGGCTTGTTTCCTCCCAAACACACGTTTTTTCATTCAACTGTTAATGGGATTAAAACTTCTTTATAAAAAGTAGCACATTTGAGTCAGCAACATAAGTCCTGAGAACTTCTGATGATCATTTTTCATTACTACATTTAAGAGACCAGAAAATCAGTTGATTTATTGAAAACAATCAACTGCCAATAAAGAAAAAAACAATTGTTAGTCGTACCCATCTGTCTTAGAAATGACAATCATTTAGAATCAGTTCAGTAAAGACATTAAACATGAACCTAAAATATGCTGTGGTCTTATACAATTTTGAAAAATTGATCAGCCCATTTATAATCATTAGCAATTAACTGGAACTCTTTTAATTTGTCATCTGCAATCTGATGTATAGCATTATCTTTAATTATAATTTTTTCTTAATAGAGATATAGATCCATTGGTAATGACTTTGCTTGTCAGAGATTGATAACTATGTACTGCGTGTGCGCATAGTTTGTGAACGTGATTAATGCCATGATTAGTATTAGCAGTAAATGAGTATGGAGTACACATACCCTACTTAAAACTACACCCACTTGATTCTATCCTTTTTCTCTCTCTCTCTCTCTTCTCTCTTCATCCCGCTGACGCCTCCCCCCCCCCTCCCAGGGCCCAGGAAGTCTTTCGTCAGGCGATGCGTTCCCAAGTCGTCCGCCTGGAAGTAGTTCCCTCGTCCAACAGGGAACGTTATGAAAAGAGTCTGATTGGTCAGCTGTTTGGAAACAGCGCCGGTCCTGATCACAGCCCCAGAGTTACCAAGACCAAAGAGCCGCCACCGCCCATCAAAGCCAAACCTGTGTTTAAGCCGCCTGAGAATCCAGCCACGCGACTGGCAGAGGAAGCTGCTACTCTGGACTCTGCTGTCGGTGTAAGTGGCTCTACGGGTGTGAATTCACTCTCCAATGTATTTGCAACAAGAAACTTTATTTTAAGTTCTACTTTTGTGTCTTCTGCGCTAAATGCATCATCAAACATTCCTCCTTCCTCCTATTAAGATCTGAAATTTGAATATATACACCCTATACCTGAGTATGCATATAAGAGTGCATGTATTTGTACTTGATTTATGACACATGTACTCTATCAGGATGTTACATTTGTGGAAACACTGTGAATCCCTCCTCATCTTTTCTTCCTTCAATTGATTCAAATCTTTATGCTCGAGCCATAAAGTCCTCCTCATTCAAACACATGTAATCGTGGCGTCAGCATCACCATGGTGACACGGCTGACATTTGAGAAACAGCTGGCAAAGAGGCGACAGTTACTTAGCAACAGTTAATTATCGTCTTGTTTTATTTGAAAGAAACAGGTTTTTCTGTGACTTTTTTCTTTCCAATGCAGATGTTGGAGCTCTGATTCTTAAACATTCAGCTGGGCTCTACATTATTTGTTAGTGTGTGGTGCTTCCATATGCAGTTGAAACACTACATTGAATTTATGTTATACTTCCTATTCACTTTTAATCATTGTGTTTGGATAATTTTTTAACACAGTTCAATATTAATACATTTTAAATCATCAATCTCCCATAATGCCTTCAATGACAAAAGAGAATCAAAAAAATATAAAATCAAAAATATACTGTACATACCTTTGTTTTTTCTGTGTGTATGTGTGTGTTAATGCATTTTACTTTTGCAAAATGTACTTGAATGTTGTATTTTTTCCACCCTAGTCCCCCAAAGGCAGGAGCGAGAGCCCCCTTCTTAAGAAAAGCCCTGCTCTCTCCAGCCTGGTGGCCAATAAGAGAGGAGGACGAAGATTGAGGATCGACTTAAAGAAAGGTGAGGAAGACCTCAATCCTGCTCTGTCCGAGTTTCAGATCAGCACTGTTCCGTAAATGTTGATTTCTTAAATAACTAGTGCAGTGTCCAATCCAAACCCGTATTTGAGCCGCCACAACTGCTGCTGCACAAAGAGCTGTTCATCTGCTTATTCAAAGTTCAGTGAAGCTTGACTCCCAAACCCAGAGTGGAGAATCTGTTGTTGTTGCCATTCTTGTGAAGCCTACCGCTGCTACAGCTGCTACAGTTGCTACAGAGCACTGGTCACCTGTTCATTCAAAGTTTATTTTTATTAAACGTATAAGTGTTCAAATGCTTATCACACATTTCTGGAATCAGTAGATAAATGAGTAGAAATATTTCAGAAAAGTCACACCTCTCTTATAAATGATCCTTTGATGTAGTTCTCTTAGTTAATTCCTCTAAATTTATCACACTTACACATCCGAGAGAACAAAAGACTGAAATCCTACCCACTGTCTATTACTGTCTGTTGTTGCGACTAAGAGGTGTGCAGGAACTTCTCTTTGTTATTAATCCTGAAACATCTACGAAAGTTCAGTTACTTTCAAAAGAAAGACACATATTTTAGTATCTCTGCAAATGCCGACTTCCTGTAGCCCTTCCAGTTGAGAGTAGGATGTCAAAAATGAATAAAATGTGTGCACTTTAGTTTTACAGCTTCAGGTTGAGCCAGAAAAAAGTTTATAGAGTCACATCTGTTCTTTTTATCTCTATATACTCTATTTGTTCCAATTAAATCGTTTTTCCCCCTTTCAGATTAATTCTGTCATTTTCTGAATTTCCATTATTCACTCTCTTTGTTTCCTTTCATTATACACTGACTGTGTATAATAGACCCGCTTTATGTCTCTCGCCGTTCGGCCCAGCATTGTGCTTATTTCTATAAATCTCCCTCTCCCTGTTCTCTGGCTGACTCTCCTTCCTCTCATCCTCCCTCTCTCCATCTTCCTGATTCCCTCTCTTCAGGGTCTATTAAGTCTTTATTGATCTGTTCATTTCTGCTGATATGAATTCATACTGGACCAAACTGCTGACTTGGCTCTGCTAAAGAGACCAGATTAAATGAGGTCTATAAAACACACAACCGTTCTCTTGCTGTCTGTGTGTGGCCTTTTTGTACACGTGTGCATGTCTGTGAATGCCTGCACACACATTATGTGGACCTGTTTTTCACTGATTACTATTTTAATCTTCATCGCTTCTCTTTCCGGAACATTCACTCCTCGTTTCCACTGTGTTGCACTCATTCCTCTTTTACCTTTTCCTCGTCGCTCCCTCGTTTTCTTGTCCTCCTCTCTGCCCTGCACTTGAACCCATTCTCAAAAACCTTCACACCTGCAGATATTGTAGCAGCAGCTATGGCTAAAGGGTTTAAAAACCACACACATGCACGCATGCACACACACAGACACACACACTCTCACAAACACACATATCTCTTCGGGCTTTAAATGATCACACTTGAAGAATATAGTCAGGAGCTGAGTCGACAACACAGTTTAAGTTTTCAAACGTAGTTTAGGGTGTGTGTGTGAGAGAGAGAGAGAGAGAGAGAGAGAGAGAGAGAGAGAGAGAGAGAGAGAGAGAGAGAGAGAGAGAGAGAGAGAGAGAGAGAGAGATTTTTGGTCTCAAAGTAGCTGAAAGATAAATATAGCGGCAGGGAGTGAGCAGCTATACACATACAGTATTTTGTGTTTTGATATTGACCTTGGTGTGTTGTGCACATTGTTCATCATCTCTCAATTTACCTTCCCTCATATGTGTGTTTGTCTGTGTGTGTCTGTGTGTGTCTAGGTTCCGAAGGTCTCGGTTTTACTGTCGTAACCAGAGACTCCTCCGTTCATGGTCCTGGTCCCATTCTGGTTAAGAACATTTTGACACGTGGAGCCGCTGTCAAAGACGGACGCCTGCAGTCTGGTGACCGCATACTTGAGGTACCGGCCTGGATGACGTCTTTTCAACATCACTCACATCCAGTTTGGACATATAAAAGATTCCAGGCACTGAATGGAACATTACAAACGTGCTGAAATGTGTGTATGTGTGTGTGTGTGTGTGTGTGTAGGTCAACGGTGTGGATATTACAGGCGTGGGCCAGGAGGAGTTGGTGTGCATGCTACGCGGCACGCGGCAGGGAGAGAGTGTGAGCCTGGTGGTCCTGCGGCAGGAGGAGATGTTCCTGCCCAGAGAGATGGTAAGAACCAATCACAATGCAGTGTTGTCAGCCAATGGAGAGAGACCTTCTGGTTCAGTGGTGAGTCAATGGCCTGTTATATGGAAAACTGAGAAAGACGGTCAGCCACCATCGATTTTCAGCTGGACATTTCACCTCCCGCTAATTTTACAATTTCTGGTCCAATCAACAGGCTTGCCTTGATGATGCTCGGCATTTACCTCAGACTTCATAGAGGGCTTTTCTGAATTATGTGAAAGATCATACACTTCCCTGTACAATAACAACCTCACTTTAAAACAAACAATCATGTACTACAGTGTTTAAGAGGACCCCATTCTGATTGAATCAAGTGAACAAATTGTAAAGCTGTTGATATGATCACTTTTTTGTGCTGTTCTGCCGCTGCCTCATAGTTTCTGCTGAGTTTCAACACTGTTTCAATTCAATAAACTCTTCTTTTATTCACCCTTGTTCTATCTTTTCCTTGCTTTTTCCTTTAACCTCAACCACTCTGCATGCACTGATGTTAATTACACCTCTGTAGGTTTTAGACAAAATAAGTTTTTCCTTTTCTCGCTGTATCCTCCTGACAGTCCCATAACCTGCTGCTGTTTGCTCTTAATACAGTAGCTGACTTTCCTGATTGTATTTCCTCTCACTCTAGTCGTAGCTCTTTAGACAACCTCCCTTTTCCTTGGAGTGTTTCTTCTCTGAGGTAATTTTCTATCATATCAGCTCTTTTGTCGATGACTTTCAATTTTACCTACAACTCTGAGGTGTCACTTGCAAACACATTCACGGGAGCACAAAGGGAATAACAATAGGTTTAGATTACGAGACTTGTCATTTTTCATTTGATCAAATTTACTTGTGTCTCCTCTCCGCCGCTCACTCATGTCTTTGGTTGATGTTTTTCCATCTCTCACTGAATCTTATTTTCCTTTAATGCTGCCTTTTGTGTCTCTTTTCCCTCTGTGTCTCTGTTCGCTCTTATCGACTGATGTTTCCTCAACGGCTGCCAGGAAGTTCTAGACACACACACACACACACACACACACACACACACTTGCATGCATGCGACCTTGAGCCCCATAGGAAATTCTGTTTCTTGCGGACAGGAAAGGGAGCAATGTGCTGGATTTTGTACATATGTTAACATTTACGATCATTTGGATTGTCGTGTCTTGTCCGGAGCTTCTCAACGCACGCATTTGTCTGAACTCCATGGCACCCGGTCGGGCTGTAATGACCGAGGAAGTTACGTGCGTCCCCTCAAAACCACTTCAGCAGTACTTCTACTTTTTTTCTTCCACCGTTGTGTAAACAATTATAGAAAGCTTTCTCGGTTCATGATATTTTCTGGCTCTCAGATGAACTGTGGCCAAAGAAACAGCAGATTGTTATGCAGAGTAAAAGGTAACTCTCTTATTTTCGTATCATCACATCATCACATTTGAAAGATTGAAGGATTTTGAAAGATTTCCAGAGTGAAGAAATACTTGTTTTGGCCCGTTTGCTTTCAGACCGTGAACAAATCTCCCTGGAGTCTGTTGGTAGCTCCCAAACAATATTCATTCAACATGAAGCCTTGTCTTAGCTGCACAGTATTTTGCTGGGGTTGTATAGCTTCAATACAGCTGGTAAACCTTAGGCCGGTCGGCGTAGAACATGGACACATACTTAACCAAATCATCACTGACGGGAAACTGACCTCTGATTGTTCCAGTATTTTTCATACACATACTTACTCAGTCGCACTCACTTGTTCATAGCAAGAAGAGAACTGGTAAATCACTTCTGCTTGAACTGGATGTCTCAAGTGACCCCGTTGTGTTTCTCCGTGTGTGTTTCTGTGTGTAGGAGAGAGTTTGTGTTCTTTCTGTACAGCCGACAAACTTCTCCTGCCTCTCCTCTCTCTGAGTTGGTCTCTCTCGCCCTCACCCTCTCTTCCTGACTGACAGTTCTCCCCACTGGAACTCACATCTGATGGTATTTGCTCAACAGTTTTCAGGAGCAAATGCAAGAACAGTTCTGTACAGTGAAGCTGTGAAATTTAACATGCGGTGTTGTACAGTGAGAGAGAGAGAGAGAGAGAGAGAGAGAATGGATTGATTTTTGCTCTCAAAGTAGCTGAAAGATAAATATAGCGGCGGGAGGGGGTATATATTATTGTGTGGGAGGGGGTATTTCGGGGCAGTGCTAGTCATCATTACCAGCTGTTTTAGTGGTGAGTGTTGAAACCAAAAGGTATTTTCCTTATTTCTCTTCTTTCTTCAGTCGTATAGTTGCATATTAAAGCCTTACATACTTTTTTCGTGGTATGTATATAAGGGAAAACAGAAGATTTAAGATTTAATTTAATTTATCGAGATGTCTTTTCTCAAATACAATATTAACAACACATGCAAATATGTAGCCAACAGCATTACATACACTACAAACACTGGCTCATTCTATGCCAAGACCTCAGCTGCTGGACAACAACAAAACAAGAATTAAATGAATACATTACAGAAACACATACATTAGAAGTGAATTAAAAGCCCAGACAGGTTGTTTTAACATGAGAAAATAAAGATCACATGATGACGATGATTAGAAGAAAGAGCATGATTATTCCCACCACGGGGGGCTTTGTATGTGAAGGATCCACATCAAATTTCTTTGGGAATTCTGGGGGACAAATGGGACATTTGACTGATCGGAAAAGTATATTACACATACGGTAAATATTGCATTTTTTTTTAATTCTCTGGGCAAGTGCAGTCTTGTGGTTCTCTCTCGCAATGGCAGAGATGGATTTCATTATAAAACCCACAAGCTCGTAGGCAGGAGGTCGGCGTGTGAGATTAGACACACAGTATATTGTTGTTTTCTAACCTCCGGCACTATCTTTCCCTAACTTAAAACATTTTGTGTTTGTTGCAAAAACTACTTAATCTTACCCATAAGATCAGAAAGCTGCTGGGGACAGCCAGTGGCCAGATTATGTGTTTAGGTTATTTGTCCGTCCGTCCGTCCCATTCTGATGAACACGATATCTCAAGAACGCCGTGAGATAATTTAATCGGATTTAGTAAGATTAGATTTTGGTGCCAAAGGTCAAAGGTCAAGGTCACTTTAAGCTCATAAAACGCCTATTTACCTCACCACCTTGAGAGTATTCTATCAAATTTGGAATAAATGGTCACAGTGACCTCACAAAACATGTTTTTGGCCTTTTGAGCATATCTAAATCTGCCTTTAGCAAATTTCTAACTTTTTTACCAGTTTTCACAATCACTCAAAGATGAATTGATACGATTTCAGTAAAAAAAAAGGTATGCACACTGAAACTGGACTGGTTGGCCGACGCATATGACATCAGTGAATTATTTCAAGGTAAAGAGACGTTTAAACTCAACTGATATGTTGAAGCTTACATTTTTAGCTGTTTTGATGAATTTTTCACATCCTCTATGGTTAAACATGATAAAACATTTGTTGCGAGTCACGATGTCATTGTTGACAGTGCAAATGAAGTCTGTTCAAAACAGGTGCATAGAAGAAGAGTTTCCGCCCGTGTTTGTATTTTCACGCCTCACATTGTAGCATCAGTCTTGTCGTGTCTTGTAGCTCTAATGTTTTTCCAGGTTTTTCCAGTTTCTGCTTCATATCAACAACATTCACACAAAGCTTCCAAACAACTCTGCCAATTTTGTTGCAGACCTCTTGCTGCTGCAGAGGTCGGCCATTTAATAACTGACTGTCACCTTCCCTCGTCAAGTGACCCCCACACACTAGAAGTTCATCACTCGGAGCAGAAACTTGGTCACAATCAAAAGGAGGAAATGTCTCAGGATTGTTTTCTTACCCTCATCGAAAGTGTTTTCGTGTTTGGAAGCGAACCGACTCAGCCGTGGTGGAGGTTTGTTTACAGTTTAGAACATCACTCATTTTATTCTCTCACACTTCTTGTTTTATTTAAAAGACATTGACGTCCCTTACGAGCCAAAATTCACAATAACGTGTATAAAGATGTAACTTTGAAATTCAAATCTTTACATGTAAATCACTAGAAGACGTTTCAGAGCCTTTTCACTGCCATTGAAATGAACCAATGTTATTTTAAACATTTTTATCATGCTACCCTGTACGGTCTGTCGTTGTCAGTCTTTGCTAAGGACAACTTTTTCCATCATGAATGAAAATCTGAAAGAGGTTTCTAAGAAGGAAAAAAACTTTGTACGACCTCCAAAAGTAGAAAAGGTGTTTTTCCTGTAAGTACCGTCAGGATGCAGATTGGAAAGATTGATGAAATGATCATAATTTCTTCAGATGTTGTAATGAGTTTAATATCGTCGATTTATACAAACCTTATTTACAGTCCCAATACTGTTTATACCACGTTTTATCAGACTTTAAACAGTGATATGAGTAAGTTTGTTAAAGGTTTGATGTGAGGGCTCGTGCCAGCTTGTTTGTGTTTACAGAGAGGAAACAGAAGAAGGATGATGATGAAATGATGGAAGGATCTTGTCAGTCTCCTCCTCCCCCTCTTCCGTCGACTCATTTTAGTCAACCATCTGGTGTTGTCTGCTAAAGTGTGCGCCCGCTGTAGAACAAAGACATTACACCATCTCTATACACACACACACACACACACACACACACACACACACACACACACACACACACACACACACACACACACACACACACACACACACAACCTCTGTGACATACAACCATATTAATACACATTCCCCGATTGTGTATAAGTATACATCCACCTGCTGTGTTGGCATTTTGAGGACACACACACACACACACACACACACACACACACACACACACACACACACACACACACACACACACACACACACACAGTCATTCAGTCTCTCACATATAAAACATAAAACGATATTTTGTCTTCACACATGAACAAGCATACGTCTGCTCTGTTGGCGAGAGCCTTGAATCTGTTGAATAAAATAATACACAAAAAAAAAATAAGCCAAATGTAACTGAACAAATTTGAGCATTTTAAAATAACAATGAGAAATATTTCTAGAGAAGTAAAAAGCTTCATGTAACGATCTATCCAGGCGTGTTTCTAGACATTTAAATAGTTGAGTGGTCTGATGTGGTGGAATTTTCAGCAACCGCTAATTCGTAGAGGCTCACTTACTAAAACCAGAATATATAAATATGCAAAAACATTTAATTTTAAAGTTTAGTGGCATTGTGAACCAAGATCAACTTCCACACTTGTTATGTCACAAACTAACATTCTTTATTTAATCTTCTTAAACTTAGATTTAAGGTAAGAACAGAGAAACCTTCCTCTTAACTGCAGCTGAATGTGAAAAAAGATTTGAACTGTTGAACTCTGCTCATAAATCCTGCACGTTTAACAGCAAACACTCAAATCATCCGATGTTACGGAGGCAGATTGTAGATCAGAAATTTGATTCATGGAAACAAAACAGAAGAGAGCAGAACAGACTTGGGTGTGGCAGGATTCGTTTCATTTTATTCTTCACCATCTCTCTCCTCCTTCCCAGAAACACAAAAGCATAAACAATGAAAACATTATACAGAGCAGCCACACAACAGTTGAAACACAAACCATTCACTCACACACTTTGGCTTCTACTGCAGAGCACTGAATGAGAGCTTTACGTGTGATTCCATCAGGATATTTGTGCAGCTCTGCTTTTGGCATCTAGCATGTGATGAGCTGCAAAATGATCCTCTCTCTATCCTCTTCCTGTTGTTTTTTTTATTTCTCTTTTTTCCTCCTTCCACTACACGGAGGAAACATTCTCCTTGGTGCCAGATGCTCCGCTCAGTAAACTGTTGTCAGCTGGTGACGGAGCACATTCAAAACACAACAACTTTATTGAACAGTTTCTCCGTTCTGATTATCCCCCATCCATCACCGCTGCAGCTTCAGTGTGCGTGTGTGTGTGTGCAGTCTGTTGTCTGTTTTGTCTCTCTCTAGTGTGTGTGTGTGTGTGTGTGTGTGTGTGTGCATGCAAACACAGGTCTCTGAGGGTGTAACAGATGGGGGATCTACTGTAGTGATTCTGTGAGGTCACATTGGTGACGATATCAGTGAGATGTAACACACACACATACACGAACACACAGACACGCACACACACACAAACTCCCTGGCAGCTTGGTCTCTCTGCTGGAGCTGCCATCATCCCAGTGGAGAGCAGCAGGAAGGGGTATCACGTCTCTCCTCTCCCTCTCCTCTCCCTCTCCTCTCTCTGTGGCTCAACGTCTCATCTCCCATCTCTGTGCTGTTTATTGAAGGTTTATCAGCTCCTTCATTATCCTCTCATCTACAGTCGCTGCTGCGTCTCAAGGCCCGAAGTGCACGAGCATCACACACACACTCACATGTGTCCATCGTGGGTTCAAATCCCTGGGATTCAGGTCACTGAGAAACAGCACGGGCATCACACTTACTCAGAACCAGCAGAATCTCTGTGAAGAGTAATAGCAACAATTTTTCTTAAGAAGAACAACAAATCAGATATATAGAAAAGTCCATTAAACAGTTAAGAATCAAAATAAAAGTTTAACATTTTGGAAAATAGTCTTTTTAGCCATTTAACCAAGAGATAGAAGAGATGATTGATGCCACCTTCATGTCATCAGCTGGTTCATTTAGCACACAGGATGTAAACAGTGGGAAACAGCTGGCCAGGCTCAGTCTGAAGGTAACACAATCCACCCACAACAACTCTGAAGCTCATTAATTAACACATAACATCTCCTTTGTTTAGTCCCTACGAAAAAAACTAGAAAAAAAAATCAACACTGTGACAAAGTAGATGGAGAATAGTTTTGTATCTCAGCAGCAATGTATGATTTAAACAATTTTATGTCAGTGACTTGATATTGCTGTGGACAAGTGAGTGGAAATAATATAGATGCTCAACCCACAACAGAAAAAGGGTTGTGGGTGTAGAGTCGTGGATTCAGGGCGAGTGGTCGACATTACAACACCTCCCAACACCTCAATATCACACATATGCAAGTAGAGGTCTGTACAAGCCCTTGTTTCATGAGACCGTCTCTATTGATTTTTGTGACCTGACCACACGCCCTTTATTTCTGCTGGTGCTGCTCCTTCCTGCACCGACACACCAGTTGCACTCAAATTTTAAATAATGCCTGAGTCCACACCAACGTTCACTGTAAATTATTTACTTTATTGTTTCTTTGTGTGGAAGACGAGAGCTGAAGTTTGCAAATTGTTGCCAAGAAGCATTTCGGTGGCCATGTGGGGGGGGGCTTCGGCACGTGAACAGACGGCGGCCCAGCCCACACCACGGTCCCATCGTGACCGCCCATGACCACTTGTAGCCTCGGTAGACGAACCCTGTGCCGCCAACATCTGCTGTTAGTTTTACAGGACCCGCAGGCTGGCTACAAAATTTTGGAATATATGGATATAGAACTGTTTCCCTTTGTACAGCTACCTCACAGACATTTGATCCATATTGCAGGAAAATATGTCACTGGAGTAAACCGGTTCCTTCTGTCAGGAAAAAGAAAACACTGGTCGACCATGGTGCTCTCCCTAAAAACACACTGACCTTTAAAACCACTGTGGTTCTTACCTCTCTCTCCCTCTGTCTTTTCCCTTTGTCTCTCCCATCTTTTCCTGTAAGGATGTAAATGCTCTTTAGTCACACTCACATTGTGGAGTGTGAGTCCCCCACCACAGGCATTACGTTGACCATTAGCTCAGGGTGTGGGGGATTGGACAACGGGGGCCCATTGTGAGAGCCCAGTGATGGGACAGTTATTTTCATAATTCAGAAGCATAATGTCAGCTTTCTGTTCCTGAGTGTACTTACCTGTGTGTGTCTTACATCTACTGCTGCATTTAAGCACAGCGGCTACCGCTGTTTGGCTTTGTATAATGAATCCTTGGGCACTCGTTCCCACAGCATGGGACTTTCTACATAAAGTCACGCAGACACACACACACGCAGACACACGGTCTCTCTGCGAGCTGCTCTCATTAAAACAATGTGTTGCTGAAAGCAGGTGTCCTTACATGCAAATACACAATGACACAATTACTAGCAACTGAGTGTTTAAACATACACCACGATTATTACTCACATTATGATCATTGTTTTTCTTCATCTCTATTCTCTGGCTTGGAGTTGATCTTGTCTTTGGGGTTGAGTTAAGGATGTGTTTTATTCTTGTGTGTGTGTGTGTGTTTTTCTAATGCACAGCTATTTGCCTCTGTTTAGTACAACGAAATATATCCTCATTCACGCACAGCGACACAAACTGACCTGCCTCTCTCGTTGTGGCAAACTATTGAAATGTTAACGAGCAGCGTGAGGAGGTTCACCTATGCAAAGTGTTTTTCTATAACCTCTGATAGAGTTTATGTTAATATACAAACACACAGACATGGAAGCAGGTCACTGATCATTATTTGATATTTACAGTGATGTCACTGTACCAGTCAGTACCAATACCACAGCAAAAACTACACAGCAACAGAGGCTCCTGCACACACAGTGTCTTAACACACCTCCATGTAGTCAGTGTACAAATAGTAGTTTAAATAGTCTAACAAGGTGACGGACCAATAGTGTGAAAATATTAATTTAAAAAGACATCTGAATATCTTGAACACTTTATATTTTAAATAAACGCAGCAGCCTTCTCATGTTAAGAGCTGTTGCTACTTTAGCCTCAACATTGTCCATCTTTGTAAACGGTCTATGATTTAGAGATGTTATTGTTTCCTCCTTTCATTTGGAATACACTGTGGAACCATTTGCAACATATCTCCATCAGCCAGTATTGGCTTTCTTTTTTGGCTTTTCCCCACAAGTCGTGGTGCTGGTGCTTGTTGTTCTCGTTGGCTTGACCTCTTCTTTCTCCTCGAGTTAAACGTCTGAGTAGAACACGTGTAGGTTTATTATGCTGCTTTCATGAAAGCAATTACACCTCCAGTACCTATAAAATCTATTTTACCTTTGGAAAATCAGTACTGTAGACATTTCAGAATCTTGGCATCACATTGGTACTGACATAGTAGCTATATTTTAGTGTTACTCAGAGATACAACCACTTATCTTAGCGATGAGCCTGAAATAATAGAAGCGTCGCATAAAATGTCAGCGTACTTTTCAGTACAAATTGTTTACGTCCTTGTTCTCTTTTGTGTTTGTATGTGCGTGTTTGTTTTAGAGCGATTCTTGTTAATGAAAAAGAGGTTTTGTTTGTAAAAGTCCACATAAACAGTCAGGTTTCACACCGGATGATAATGTTGTTCTACCGTCCTCACAGGCTGATTATTTATCTGGTAAAGTATCAGAGGGAACCTGGAGGCTGCGCTCATTCATTGTTTTACAGGCAAATTGAATTCAACACCCAGAAAAACAACTTTACATACATTTGCATATTTCCTTTCAGATTTCATAAAACATTTCACAGCATGTATGGGTGGTCCTGACCCCAAAGCTGAGAACTGCTGTTTTGAACTTTTCTGCAGCACAACAGCACCCACCCTCTACTCTAAATTCATTCTGGCATTGGTTCTGTCCCAGAAAAAAAGAAATGAATTAACATGAGTTATCAAAGCAGGGAGGTTAAATCAGATAAATAAAGAATGTAGCAGCAGCAGAAAAAACTGAAAAGTTGCCAAATCATGACATTACTTTGGACAGAATCTCGGAGTAATACATTCTCGCCGTAATTATGCACAGAAAGTAGCCAACATTTCTCTTCTGGGGGTTTTTGAAGTTCTTTCCAAGGTCGTAGAGCTTCCTATCAGGTCCGGACAGTCAGTCAGATGGGGGGAGTTTTTTTCCCATTGGGGGAAAACAGCTTTCTGCCGAGTCGAGGACTTTGTGTCAGCTTAACGCTGTTAAACCTACAATCCCCACAGACAAACAGTGTCTAAACCTGACACTGCTGACCCACGCAAACACACGCAGGCAGACCGAACTCACACATTGCACATAGACAGCAGCACATACGCACACAAGTAGACTTTTTATTGCAAGTACACAACAATAATTAATGGATTTCTGGCAAAGACAACACACTTACACACATTGTCGTACTGCAGCCACATACATTTTTGATGTGGAAACAGAGGAAATACAGACACACACTCATAAACACAAACACAACTCATCCTTTGATTTTCTGTCGTCAGTATTTGAACTAGTTTCATCTGTCTGTATAAAATCTTTGTATGGCCTCAAATACAGCAGTTATTAGTCATTTTGTATTTATATTATTTTTACACGTTGAGGTTATTTTTATTTCAACTTTTTTTTATTTGAATGTTGGGATTGACATGTTTTATCTTGTTAAGGGCTCAAATTTTATGTGTTTCATTTTCTGTCATGGACAAATATTGAGCACACAGTTTAGCTCAATACCTAAATGCAATACTTTTCTTTAAATCATGACCACACTCTGGCAATTGATTTGCAGATCATCTTATTGCAAAGATAAATGTGATAAAACGTTGATGTGATATTTTTAGATTATATTATTTGTCATGCAAAGACGGCTGTCTGATCAACTGATTAGTTTCCTTATCTAATACGGAGACTGGATCATATTTTAGAAATGCTATTTCATTCTAGGGTAAAAATCTAAGCTTCCACAAGTTTATCTGAGTTTATTGAGTATTTGGAAGGGAAATGTGTATTTAACAAAAAATATATATTGAATTTGTCATTAGGCCTCGAGTGTAATGTACATGCAGCGAGAGTTCACAAGCTTCAAACTCACATTTTGATCTGGCTGGAAACTATCTTTTTCCTTTGTTGCTGGTGTTTTTCCCTCTAACTCCGACTCAAACTTGGTCATTATTGCAATACCTCCTCCCTGATTGGTGTGTTTTCCATCTTTCTGGGTTTATTACAGTCATTTTTTATCCATAAAGCCCGTCTGTCTTTCTTGTTTCTCTGTCTGTTGCACAATCTTTCTTTCCTCTCTGTATTACCTCTTGCTCAGTGCTTTTGTCCTTCTGGCTCTCTGCGTTTGCTGTATTCTCCAATTACCTCTTGAAAATGCACGGGTCACTTTATTGATATTGCAGAGCTGAGGAAGGAAGGAAAAAAAAAAAAATGATGGATATATAAAAGCAGCCAAGCACAAATGGCTTTTTCCTTTTTCTTTAGTTCAGAAAAAAACTTGGGCCGCAATTTCTTCACTCATGGAGAAATTTAGCTGCAACGCTCCTTGTGATATTTTCTCTCAAATTAAAAAGCTTTTAGTTTAGCTTTTGGACTCCATCCAAGGACAATGGGCTGACCTCCATCTCCTCACCCTCACCCTTTTCACCCGTCTCCCCTCCTCACCTTTCTCCTTCTCCACCGCTCTCTCCAGGAGGTGTCCCGTGTGCCAGGCTCTGTTTGGGAGAGTGGAAAGGAGCAGCTCATGTTCGAGGTTCCTCTAAACGACACCGGCTCGGCAGGGCTTGGCGTCAGCCTCAAAGGAAACAAGTCCCGGGAGACGGGAGAGGATCTGGGAATCTTCATTAAATCCATTATACACGGAGGGGCTGCATACAAGGTGACATAATATTCCACATCTTACCCAAATGAGCAGAGAAAAAGTCAAACACTGTGTAAAGTTCTCTTTCCGTGTGGAGTCTGCATGTTCTCCCTGCCTCTGCGTGGGTTTTCTCTGGGTTCTCCGGCTTCTTCCCACAGTCCAGAAACATGCAGCTTAGGTTAATTGGACACTCTAAATTCCCTGTAGGTGTGAATGTGAGTGTGGATGGTTGTTTATCTCTCTACTTTGGCCCTGTGGTAAACTGGCAACCTGTCCATGTAGGCCTCCAACCCAATGTCGGCTGGGATTGGCTCCAGCCCCCCTAGGACCCTTAAAGGATAAGCAGTGCAGATAATGGATGGATGGAGGATGGATGGATGAACAGATCAGATCAGATGTTCGTATATGAGACGACCTGTTGTGGCTACTTCAGCTGTCTCTGCTGGTCATGTGCTGTTAACCTTTGACCCCTAAACACCAGGACTAACTTGACATGTCATGGACAGCAGAGAGACAGAAAAGCAGACATGCAATCAGAGGAGCACACACACACCCCCACACACCTGTGAAGCGTTTAGTGTCTGTGCGGAGACGGACAGAAAAAGATGTCTCATCTATTCCTGTCCAGATCTGCTGTAGAGGCATTGCACAGTAAACAACACAGCAGGGAAGTCACACAGACAGAGCCGACTGTCGTCTTTGTTTTTGTGGTTGAAGCTGAGTGGAGTCAGAAAGCCATGGAAAGATGTGTGTGTGTGTGTGTGTGTGTGTGTGTGTGTGTGTGTGTGTGTGTGTGTGTGTGTGTGTGTGTGTGTGTGTGTGTGTGTGTGTGTGTGTGTGTGTGTGTGTGTGTGTGTGTGTGTGTGTGTGTGTGTGTGTGTGTGTGTGTGTGTGTGTGTGTGTGTGTGTGTGGATTCATGCAGTAGCTCTCCATCAATTGCACCGTGTTTCTTCCAATTGTTATAAAAGGACACTTTTGTTTTTAATACTTTATTTTACGTAAGATTACAACATATTAAACACCTAAAGAATCCTATAGACAAAACACATTTTGCAATACATGTCAGTCCATATAATGATAGATCAGTTATCACCAAGTTTTACAAAGACACAATTAATTTTTCCCAGTATTGCAAGAATTTGTTGTCAGTACTTTTCATGAAATATACATTTTCTCCATAGTCACATCTCTTCAGTCAGTCTTTGTTGGAGGCTCTTTCACTTCAAGTTACAGCTTTCCTACTGGCTGCTTAAAATAATAAATAGATATTTGTCTTGTGCCAATAAATGAGTTGCAATACTGCCCCAGTAAATTGTCGAAAAATTAACCCCATCAACAAAGATTCAGTTCGACCGGATGGCTGGAGCTCTATTTCCTCCGACATAGGCCCCTTCCCATCTTCAGGGGTTCATGTTTTGTTCTTATTAACACAGTGCATCACTAATCCAGTACTCCTGAAATGCATGCACGCATGTATGAATTAAACTGGTGTGTGTTTGTGGCGTGTGTACAGGATGGCCGTCTGCATATCAATGACCAGATGGTAGCTGTGAATGGAGAGACGCTGGTGGGACGCTCCAATCATGTGGCCATGGAGACTCTCCGCCGGTCAATGTCACAGGAGGGAAACGTCCGAGGGACCATCCAGCTGGTGGTGCTGAGGACTTTGAAGGTAAACACACACTCTCTTGTTTTACGTGGGGCCTGAATTGGACAAAATGGTCTGGTTGATATTTTGAACATGACTAAATGATCAGGGTTTCTAACCGGGAATATTTCCTGATTTCTTGTATGATTTGAATTAAGCATGTTACATTTTGGGACTGTTGATTTGGACACGTCCTCTTGGGCTCTTGGAACCTTCGATGGTTTCTTTTCAATAATTGTCACAGAAAAGCAGGATCTAGGTTAGGACACCTGCTGTGTGAGTGAGAGCACACGTACGCTTGTGTCACTCGACTTAGAAGAAGAACTAAAAACCATTCACGCCTCCTTTATCCTCACTCTGTGTCTGCTACCTCATCTTCTGGATCTCAATGACTTCAGCATTATTGTTTTTTTTTCCTGCAGTCCATTGCCTCTGTCTCTTTCTACTTGACAGAAGTCTCACTGCTCTTTTCCCTGCTCTTATACCGGCAGCACCAAAAGAGCATTTACACTTCAGCTATCTATTCAGAATTGTGTGTGCTTCTGTGAGTGCGTGTGTGTGTGTTCTTCATCTCTTTTCTTTGATAGTAAGAAAAAGATGTTTTTCCTCGCGGCAGATTTTCTCGGCTGTTGATGCCTTTAACCTGCTGCTTGAATGATTGTCGGCTCAGGTGTGAAAGCCCCGTTGCATGGTGCTGTATGTGAAAGAGCTTCTGATACACCCTGAATTATATGTATACTCACAACATGTAACACACACACATGGACAGATAAATGGATCAACACAAAGAGGAACAGAGACCAAAGTGTTGAGCTGTATGTGAGTTCAAATAAAGTATGTCCACCCTCACACACACACACACACACACACACACACACACACACACACACACACACACACACACACACACACACACACACACACAAGTGAAAAGTGAAAGACAAGTTCTCACGTAAGAAACAAAACAACATCACATGCCACTTACGAGTTCGTGCACAACTGCAGCTGCAACTATGACGTCTGACAGTAAATACTTTATGGACGATAACACAAGCGAGCACAGAGCTACACAATGCAGCAGCAGAACAAAACACCAAGTTATTGATTCTCTTATGTTATTATTAGAATTGTAAAGACATATTGTGGTTCATTATGAAACTGGGGCTGGACCAATTTAGAACAGGGGCGAGCCGCCACATTCTAGATAATGAATGGGAAACACGGCTTCGACATGGCGGGATAGAGCATTACCCTTGGCGGAGGTATGCACTCTCAGAACGCCCCTCCTAGTATTAGACCACATTAGGTTTAGGCAAGTGCTTGTAACAAACTGGTGTCTCTGGAGTGTTCAGGGCTCAGGGCTTCCCCCACTGATACCTTGATGGTTAAAGCTGTTGCCAACATCAAAGTTGCATCCATGTTCTTCCTCTTTGTCTCACGAGTGGAGGATAGGATTAAAAAAAAGAGGGAGATAAAGGCAGAGAGATGAGAGGCTGTACCTTAAAAGCCTTTTCTGGGGCTTCGGTATTGATGCTTTTAACATTTCACAAGTGGACCACTCTGCTGTTTCTTCCCTTCGTCTGATCTTTTTTTTTCTCTTCCTTTTCTTGTACTTGTCCTTTACTCCCTTTCTGACTCACCTCCGACTCTATTTATCTGCAGCCAGCGCTCATTCAGTCTCTCACTTTATCCAGCTGCTCTTTTCATTCAGTAAGGCCCCCCCCCCCCTGTCGCCAGGCTAAGTAAGTGTGGCTCTTATTCAGCAGGTTTCATGGTTTTATTCGGACGCTGCTCTTGAACATCAGCAGTGCTGCCGTCACAATGTCGGAGTTTCCAACTTTGATAGAAGATGTTGAAGATAATTACTCTCTTTATCATTATTGTTGATACTAATCACAGTTACCAGCCTACACAGCAGCAAGCTGAATTATATTAGTTAGTTTTCTATCTTTATTTACTAATTGTGTTGGTTCAGGAGCTGCTTTCACTGGGCTTTGCAACACCCATCGTCTGTACAGGCAGGACAGGAAGGCAGGGGGTGTTGTGGCTAGTGTGGTATATTGTAATATCACCCTTAAGTATGTACGACCTCAAAGTTCTACCAAACAGTAATCCTGCTGCCAATCATAATCTTTTAACGTGTTAGCATCCTGATAGGAACCACACACTATTATCATTTAGAGTTATGCGAGCTGAACACTTGTGTAAATGACACACTGCAGTGTTTGATGTGGAAAGTGGCACGTGTGGTGCTGCTGACACACAGAAAACTAGCTCCTTGAATTCGCCAGTTATCCAAACCATACCCCCCCCCCCAAAAAAAACTGCTTTGTCAAAAAGAACTGAATCTATTGAATAATTAAAAACAAAACAAACGATGGCTGTTGTTTTCATACCTCAGTAGCCTGAAGATGTGTTTGTGTTTTCTGGAGTAATCTGATGGCTCTGTGACACTGGTTAATGGGATGTGTGTTGGTGGAGAGCCAGCGAGGGAAAGGGGAGAGTGATCTGTCCTGGGTTGAAATTTGAGAGAGGCTGCTGGGTGGGGAGGAGGAGGAGGAGGAGGAGGGGGGGATTTTAAAGAGAAAGATGACAAGGAGGATTTATCACACACACTGCACTGTTATGTCTTCTTTGTTGTGCGAGCGCGGGGCTTATTCTGTACACAAACACACAAGTGCTCGGAACCACGCCACCGCAACGACATACATATGCATACATGTTAATGAAAACGAACTGTTTTCGACACACTCAGATGACAAATACATGCAAATTAAATTCCCGAAAAGAAGTACACACAAAAAGAGACACTGGAACTGATGCTTTGTGTGAATATTACAGGGCCCTGAGAGAGCCCGTCCCTCCAGGACTCGGGGGGTCAGTGTGACTGTCATTGCCACACACTCAGACACACAAACGCACAGTTACACAAAGAAAAGTGATCGGTGTGGAAGATGGTCACAACTCTCGGGGGCCATGGGAAATGTGGTCCCCTTTTCCACCTTGACCCTCCACTGTCTTTTGAGAGTCTCTCCCTTATTCAGTGTCTTGACATCTATTTGTGTTTGAATAGTCGACTACACAGGCCCCACTTAGTCCTCTGCTCATCACTCAGTTGAAATGTAATCCACATACCGTGCAATTACACAAAAAACAAGATTTATTTTAAAAGATGAATAACAGAAACAGTTTTTACCAAACTATCAAACATTGTTTTTGAGCACATTTTCATCACTGTATTGATTCTAAGCTGCCAAACCATAATCTGTCCGTATGACATATGTTTTAAAAGTGTCATAAAATCTTGTTGTTCTTGCCCCCCCTCTGTGATTTAGGAGCAACCCGGCGTGTCACCCAATCGCTCCTTTGACGGCTCCTCTGGTCTGTCGGGGGTGATGAGACCAGTGAACGGTCAGACAGGATTGGTCAATCATTCCAACGGCCCCGTCCACCCCCCCCTGGTGACCAACACTCTCTATGGGTCTAATGGTGAGTGAAGTGTTTGCAGACACTCGCAGTCGTGACATTTGAATTGCCTTCAGACATGCGCTGAAGTATGTGAGTATGTGAGAATGCTAATGTCTAAAAGTCAGTTTTCTTCAGATATTTTCTATTTTCTAACTTTTCCTGCCAGCTCCCCACTAAAATGTCAGAGTGACCCATGGGAGACTACAAAAATCACTGCGAGCGAGAGGGCTACACATTTTTTAATTTAATTTAATTAAATAATTCCTTTTATTTATTAATTTTGAGTATTAATTTATCCATTGCACTAAGTTCCCAAAAAAACGGTAGCAATCGGACACCAGGTCAGATTCTCAGGCTTGTTTTTTTTTTAACACCATAAAGCAGAGAATCTTGAAAAGTTCTTGCTCGGAAGCCGATTCAAACCCACACATTGTTTGGCACATTTTACAAAATAGTATCGGTGCATAACTCTGGTATCGTTTTGGCAGCTGAGTCGACACAAAGATTCTGACCATAGCTGATGTTAGTCAGCGAGTTCAGCTTCTCATGCCGCCATATTGTTGTAAAGTGCAGTGAATGTTGTTTTCGGGAAATACAGAAGCTGAATGAGTAAACTGTGTTGGAGGAAATTTGAATACACTACATACTGGCCATTTCCTGATTTGTAATTAATATATATTACTGATCTACACTGATAATCATAATTCAAAGATTTATATAGAATGTCCAAATAATAAAACTAAATAAACTCATCTAGAGCATGATCCTACCCTGACTTCTATCCTCTCGTTTTTCTGCTGTATTATTTGCCACTAAACAGCCTCAGAGGTGGGCTGGTCCTTTGCAGTAGGTTAAGTAAAGAACTACAACAGTATAGTCAGGAACAATGTCTCCAAGATGAAACAAACTAAAAACAAACTTAAACAAAACAGATCTACACTCCTTCTTTAGTTCCACACGATTCTGCTCCTGTTGTTCTTCCTTTCATTCTCTCTCTCTCTCCCTCTCTCTTTATTTGTTTAATGTGCTTCTCAAGGTTATTGTGTTTGTGTACTATCGCTGGGTTCAGCCTGTTATTAAGAGTTATTTTAGTTATGTGTGCTTCATATCGCTCTTCTTCACAAACTCTATCCACTTATATAATCTGTATGTGCGTGTCTGTGTGTGTTGTTTGTGTTACTTGGTTGTGTTATCCCCAGTGTTGATATCTGCCTCTATGCGTCCCTGTTAAAATGTGTGTCTGTGAATGTGTGTTACTGAATGATACTTCTGCTGGTTTGGAAATGTGTTAATGGCTATTGTGTGTGTGTGTGTGTGTGTGTGTGTGTGTGTGTGTGTGTGTGTGTGTGTGTGTGTGTGTGTGTGTGTGTGTGTGTGTGTGTGTGTGTGTGTGTGTGTGTGTGTGTGTGTGTGTGTGTGTGTGTGTGTGTGTGTGTGTGTGTGTGTGTGTGTGTGTGTGTGTGTGTGTGTGTTGATTCAGGTTTATTTGGCCACTATCAAACAGTGTTGCTTTCCGTGTGTTTACACTGAATCTGGTAAACAGCTTTGACCTTGAATACACTTTGCTGTTCAAATTTAGCAATGGTGTGATTTGCATACCCACATCAGTGTGTGTTACCCAGGTTAAGTGTGTGCCTGTGTACAGTAAGAACATTCCTCTGGGCCTGCGAGTCGTTGCCAGTATTTTACTCCCCTAATGAACTATTTCACATGCGGAGTCCATTTTATTTGGCATTGAGGTCCAAATTAAAATGAAGAGATCTTTTTCTGTGCTTCTGCACAAGAATAAATTGATTTTAATTATTCCCTACATATGTATTTATGCAGATGTTTTAGTTTTGCATTTTAGATCTTTCTCTTTATCTCTTATCCGTCGCTGCATCTCATTACGTTTGCAACCACGAGTCTTGCGCTCGCTGACTTTTTGCCTCCTTACTCTGCACTTGGCTTGTTTGTATTCTCTCTCTCCAAAGAGTTCATCAATGTGGAAGCACGAAATGAAATGATATCATTAGGTGTATTCTAGCTTAAGCTGTTATGCAGTTTTCCACATTGTTTTTTATTGAAGTTTATTCAGGTTGGATTTTGGTGATGAGGATCTAACACAGTTTAAACTCACTAAAGGAGAACTGGTTTTACACATGAAGATCTGTTTCACTCATTATGGTTATTCTACAACAAAACAGTTGTAGAATGTTGTTTAAAGTCTTCTGTGGCTCTGGAGAAGCTCTGTACTCAAAAGCCTTTTTCAGACAAGAACTGTAAAATGTCTGCTCGACTGGGTCGGGACTTTCTCTGGAGTTTGCCTTTAACGTATGAAGAACGCAGCAGAAGATTCTCCTCTCAGACGCGTTCACGACAACAGGAAAATCTCCGGAGTGTTCACGCGCAGCAGGCAGTGGCAGGACATAACAAATTCAATTCCATTGCGGAGATCATGTGTTTTTGGTTAAAAGCACATTGACACCAGCGTTGGCGCTCATCACCATAACCTCTCCAATCCAGTTGACATGTGTGCGTGTCTTTTTCCTGAAGTTACCCGGAGTTCAGTTCTATATACTTCATTAAAATAATGTTTCACAGGGCGCAGAATTTATGTATGAAATCCTTGTTTGGTGTTTTACCTTTAGAGAGAACGGGTGGAGGCACACTGCAGACAAACACAGACAGCAGGAAGGAAAAGTTGAGTGCAATAGAAGAAGATTCATATATCTGCTAGTGGAGCAAACTCCTATTGATCTATCATCCACACCACAAATGCCTTTTTCACTTCAAATAGTGTGAGTCAGGGAGAGCAGATTCGTGTGTGTGTGTGTGTGTGTGTGTGTGTGTGTGTGTGTGTGTGTGTGTGTGTGTGTGTGTGGAGAAAGAAGAATGTGTTTTTGACAGTTCAGCTGATTAAGGTGCTTGGCAGTGAGGAGGAGGGAGGAAGTTAAGAAAAAAGAGAAGCGGCTGAAAACTGAGTGGGAGATAAAATGATTTATGGGAGATCTGAAAGGAGAGATAAATGACAGCCCAAATATCAGAAGATTGCAAGAATGGGAGCAGAAGAAAAATAAAGCAGGTGATTAGTGAGGAGGGAGCGTGAGAGGGAGGGATGGAGATGAGAGGACGCGATATCTTCAGATGCTGCCGTTCCCCCCCCCCGCCTGCCCCAGACATCTCGGCTTTCAGTCACACATGTGCGGATGCAAGCACGTAGAGGACGCACAGTGAGTTTTGTGCAATAAGGCCAGTGTGTGTGTCGTGCGCTCTGAGAAGTGATGACTGTATGTAAATCGTGCGCAGGTTTATTGTGAGTCTTTGTATGAAGTTGTCATAAACTCGTTTATCAAGCCCCCTATCACTGCTCTGCATCTGCAGCCTCTTCTGCACATTTAGAGCAGCTGCCTTGACTGGGTGCTTTTCATCCTCTTTAGGTTTCTCTCATACGTCTCCTCATCCAGCTGCTTATCTCTCTCGGTTGAACTCTTTCTATCATCCTTCACTCCCTCTAGTTTTCATTCTGCAGACCCTTTTGTCACTGAAGCTCTCAAATGAGTTTGGATATCTCTAGTGCCTCTAATATTCTCCTTATTGCTGGTGGCTTGTGTTATCAGCATTTGTAGAGAAGGAATACTTTAACAACAGAAAATTGTTCCTCCTCCCATTTCATTTTGTCATTAGCAGATCATCATCTCCTATAAAAATTGCCAAGAATCATTTATTGTTCTCTTCTTCTCAAGTGGATTCACCTGTCGTCAGTTTGGATTGACAGAATGTCCACAGGATGAAGAATGTGGCCATTTTTCGCTTGTCATATGATACAAATATCAGGGGTATCTCTCTCTCTCTTCACCTTTGCTAAATCGCGATGCAGTAAACTTTTCAGCTGTGTCGTGTTCTGTCCATAGAAAGCCCAGGGTTACTCAGGCCAGCCAATGAGAGAGCTAGAACAGAGCAGTTCTCCTGAACAGGGCAAGAGTCTCTAAGATGCTCATCAGTGTCTCAGTAGATTGAGACGGACGTGCATTGTGCTGAATGGTTGTGTTCTAATGAATGTTCAGCATATTGATGAGCAGTGGAGAAACAGTCGTGGGGACGTGCAGGTTTCTGTGGATGTTTAAATGCCAATTATTGTTATTTACTGTAAACAATAAGGATTTAATATGACATCAGCTGTGTTTTTCTTTTCAGTGACCAATGGGAGTTATTCTCACATGGACGAGGAAGACGAGGGGGAACTGTACGGACAGGAGGAGTTCACGAGCTCTACACAACACTCGTACCTACAGGAATGGTTTGTGTTAGTGCGTGTTTTGTTGAGTGAAGTTGGCAGACAGAAGTCTTTAGAAATGAATTATGTCCAGGGATTATACACAAAACAAACAATGACTTTTCTTCTTCGCCAAATGTGTTGTATCTATATGTTGTTGTCCTTCTTGGGAAAATGCAAGGAAATATAAGTAGTGTAGTATATTTATTTTGAAACTTTATGTTTTAATGAGTGTTTTTACAGTAAGTGTTTGAACACATTGAATTAATACATTAAAAATAAAAAAGTTCTACTGCATTATCATTAAAATAAAATCTCAAGAACTGGAAAGTAAACAAATAAGCTGAGTGTTTTTTTTGTCAAGACTCTACCAACAACAAATTAATGTCACGACTGTATCATCCATTTGTTCCAGGGGAAACTCTCACATCTCAAGCCAGGCTCAGCCCCAGGCTCCCAGCCAGAACCAGAACCAGAACCAGAGCCAGCGACAGTTCCAGCATGTTAAGGCCTCCAAGAGCATGGACCTGGGTACGACTCAGAACCAGCAGCAAACTGGTGGGGTGATATTTTCCTTTTTATCTGCTCTGCATGGTGGCTGCACGCATCTTATCCTCACAATGATTTAAGTAATCTGATGCTGATGCATGGCTGCTGCACCAATGGCCTCATGCAGACTGACAGACACACAGGCACAGCTACGCATGTAGGTGGGAAAACAATTATGCCTGTTGCATGAGTTTTACAAATTCTTTTTTTTCTGATTGTTCGACTGTTTATGTGGAATAAATCACACATTGAAGTCTGATTGTGTTAATATTTTAACCATATGCCAGAAATTCAACCCTTTTGCTTAATCAAAAAATAGCTTTGTATTGCAGAGTAAGAATGATGTAAATGACAGATGACACAGAGGACGTATACGTTGAGAGGGAGTGTGAGTCTGTGGGAGAAAGTGATTGTCGTTTTGCCTTGTAGGGAAATTCCTCTCGACTACAAGATCCCCATGGGCTTAAAAACAGTCTGACTGTAGAAATGACTCATTTACGTCTTGATGTCTCTGCCTGTAGAGAATAAGGTTTATTCTTTACTAGACTACTTCACCTTATCTTCAATTATGGGGAAGTGTAAGTAAATCTGTGACTCAGATGTTCCTTCATCAGTCGTACTTGACATAGAATTTAATTCATTATGGTCTTAACAAGGTCTTAAGAAATTAACTTGCTGAAACCTGCAGGAACCATTTATGTAACAAGAAATTAAATTCGATCCATTATGGCCTTTAATAATGCTAAACCAGTTCAGGGAGGCGACTTTCTTCGGCCGCCACAATCCCACTGTCTCCCCCCCCCCCCCCGTCATCTTTCTCACCTGTGGCTCTTTGATAACTGATATTTGGATGCAAGGCTTTGGTGACATTTCAGTGATTGTTCAGAAGTCGGCTTTGGAAATATGTGTATGTGTGTAGTTATGGCTGTGCTCATGTGTAATGTGACAGTGGATTCAGAAGCACAACAAAAGCTTATTGTTTCAAATGTCACTTTCCTCGGTCCTCCTCCTTAAGCTGGCTCGACTGCCAGCTCTGTGTGTGTGTGTGTGTTTGTGTTTGTTTGTATGCGTGTGTGTGTGTGTGTGTGTGTGTGTGTGTGTGTGTGTGTGTGTGTGTGTGTGTGTGTGTGCCTGTGCATGTGCGTGTGTGTGTGTGTGTGTGTGTGAGACAGAGAGAGAATGAGACAAAAGAGCAGGAGATGATTTGAATAACATATACATCCAATTCCACGAGTTTAACAGACTATAGAGCTGTACATCACCTCCTTTGTATTTGTACGTACTTGATGAAAACCAAATATGTGACATGCGTGGATGTCAGGGCGTGATTTCATTGCCAAACCGTCAAGCAGCAGTAATAACAGCTTATTAAAAGATGTTGTTTTTTTCCCATACTGACTGAAGGGGAACAGGATTTAGGTGAAATTATGAAGATGTAATATATCCAGAAATAGTTCAGAGAGGAGAACCTCCATCTTTGAGGATGTGTTTTTATCCTTTTAGATTTCTATTTCCAGGTCCCTGTTTTCTCTAATAGCTCAGGTGCCCTGTTACTGTTTTCAAACCCCCAGTAATATTTTAAGAAAGTTTTATTACTTCTTCTCTAGTACTGTTTGGGTGAACATCCACAACATGTAGTTTAGATGCTGTGTTTGTGTAAAGGAGAAAAGAAAAAAAACAGAAACATAGACTGCATTCTCAGCATTTCATTTGTGGGTCGGTTACATAATTATTATTTTTTTAAATCCGTCCTGATTTAATTTTCCACCACAGCCCAATTAAACAATACAAATAATTAAAATAAGATAATAGGATCGGTTCCAAATTATGAACTCTCTGCCCTGGTTCTCACTGGTTCTCACTGGTTCTCCCTGGTTCTCCTTGGTTCTCCCTCAGGTTCATCCTATGACAGTACACAGTTAGAAGAACTACATGTTTTTTTACTACATCAAATACATATCTTGATTTTAATTTTAATGACATTCCTGTGTGTTCTGAGATGCCTCTGTGTGCATCACACATGCTGCTTCTAGAGATCTGCTGAAGTCGGCACACGTGCACACAAACTAATGGGCTGCTGAAGCAGTTATATGGATTCACCACAGACTCATGCCATCAGACACACACACACATGACTTGAATTACACTTTAGGCTTGGTTTACATTAGAAAAAGTATTTGCAGGGAGAAGCCATGTTACTGCTTGGTTTTTGCGGTCTGTGTGTGTGTGTGTGTGTGTGTGTGTGCGCATTTGGCAAAGTGCTACCAGTCAATGTGTTCCTTCTTGGCACTGGGTGTCTTTGTGGTTTTAGGAGCGAGTGAAAACAAAAGGAGGAATGGGGAGACTTACAAGGAGTAAAGGAGGTAAAGAGGGAGAAGAACGCATCTGGATGGGATGAGTGTAACTAAAGTAAAAGTGAAAATGTGGAAGGACAGACATGAGTGTAAAGGGCGGGAGGTAAAAGGGACATACTGAGGAGAAAAAGACAAATGGGACGAGTCAGCGAGAGGAGGGAGGGTGAATGACAAATGAAGTGAGGGAGAAGGGAGGAAGGGAAATGACTTCAGTAGCAGTGAAGCTGACTTTACCATCACAGGGAAAAAGAGCAGCTCCTGTGGCATCTTGTAAAGTGAGACAGAAAGAATGATAGTGTGTTGGAGAATGAGAGAATGATGGAGACAGAGGGAGGTAGGAGGGAGAATTGCAATGAGATTAAAAAAGTTTTTTCGGGGGTAAACACTTTGTACACTTGCACCGCTGGCAAGAAATGGAAAATGTAGAAGGCCAGAAGAAGAGAGTATTTCAAACAGCAATAGAAAGTGTCTGCATGTCCATATATGTCCATTTTAACATGTTCCTTTTGTTTCAGTGGCAGATGAGAGCAACGTAGGATCGCTGGTCGGAAACACTGCAGGTGAGTCAAACATATTTACCCTCTGCACCTGCACATAATCAAACTGAAATGACACAGAGACACAGTGGAAACACAGTCACACACATTTTAATGAATTGCTGCTTGATTATCAAAAGAAGATTGACAGATGGATGCGAGCAAACAGAGCAGAGAATTGCAAAAAGAAAAATCAGGGCGCTTTCACTCCTTCTTTGTTTGGTTGGGATCCTCTGATGTTTCAGTTCAGTCCAAACTAAAAGAACTGGTGTGAAAGATGCCTCGGAGCATGGTCCTGAACCGAGTCCGACCCAAAGAGACGGTCTCGGTCCCGATCAAACTGAACTACGGTTTGGTTTGTTTGCAAAGTGAAATCCCTTTTTTTGGATAATTCTGACTGTTGGACCAATCGTGACAGCATTAAATAATAGAAGAAGAAAAAGAAGAGGAAGCGGAAGAGACGCAAAAAGGATGAGGAGATATTTAACTGTAATTTGGTCTGAGGAAGAATGCATACAAATGCAGAGAGGTACATTCAAACGCAAAGACTTCTACCCGTCAAATTAACAACATGCTGACGACAGGCACGCTGTCTACAACCCAATCAATGTCAGGGTAGACGCAACCAGTGTAGGTGATGCTAACAGCGCTCTCTAAATTGCAAACCAAAAATAAAATATGAGACCTTGGTCCAGACTTTTTAGCTTTAAAAACTGATCTGAACAAAGTGGTTGAACGTGAAGATGACAAGAGATGACGTCTATATTATACGTGTTTATGTTTGCGCACAATTTCAAATCAGAATGAACTGCACCAATGATGAGTGGCCCTACTGACTTCTGATTTTCCACTACAATAACACAAGAGAAATGTGTAAACAAAGAAAGAGCGGATGCAGCATATACAGACGCAACGCATTATTCTGGTTTATTATAGATACAAAGAGTTCTCTGTCTTCTTTCCCATTTCCTTAATTATTTCTGTTATGTAATCAAAACAACTGCTGCTGCTTCACTCCACGAGTTCATCACAGTGTCTGAAGTGACTGCCACGTTCCCCTCCTTCCCTCATCCCTCTCTCCACCTCCATTTGCATACCACTTGACTTGTTCCTCTTGCATCCTGCCTCCTCTGCCTCCTATGTACACTCGGCTCCTCTGCCTCAATAGAAACCTCCCCTCCATTTGTCTGAAGTGCAGATGAAAGTGAGATGTGTGGAGAGAATCGAGAAGGGCCAGACTATGACCACTTCTTACAGATATGCAGAGACAAGCTTGTTTTTAAAGCCAGGAGAGAAAAGATCAAATGAGAGAAGACACACTCATCTAAAAGGGAAAAGCACTAGTGCAAGGAAACGTGGAGAAAGTTTTATATTAAACTTGTTCATTTCCACTTTTCCTTGAAGTCTCCTACGTTTCATTTATAGTTGCTTGGATGTAAGAGCACTTTACGTCTGTCCACTCTATGTCTGCCTGTCAATTTATTCTTGTTGTCTAGTCCATCCTTGTTCCACGTTCTTTGTTGCCTTGTATGCACGATAGTGGAATTGACTTTTATCTACTAGGACCATAAACATTCTTAAGGAAGCAAGCAAGACAATATAATGTCATAGGAAAGGAATAAACATAACTTCTCCCCTCTTTGAAAACAGGAGTAGGTCATATGAGAGCCCCAGATTGTTGCTGGGGGTTAAACTAATTTTACAAATAATGAAGTGTCTGTTTGGTTCTTGGTCAGCAGGATTACTGCCGTGACATTGCAATGGTAGTATTGCATTTTTCCACATTTTTGTCAATTGCTCAGTAAATAATACATGGAACTTGGAACCATCAGTACATATCCCCTTGAATATTCAATTCAAGCAATTGTTAGTCAGTGTGCAGACTTTGCACTTCTCACTTTCATGCTGCTCTCAGAAGTAAAATATTTTCACTTCATTTTTGGTGAAGACGTCTGCAGGCAGTTAAGGACCAGTATGAATGAATATGAGGCAGTTCTCCCATAAGGCTCTGAGTTCACGTTTTCTTCTCCCCCCTCTGCTATGAAGTGGTGATTACAAAACAGGTAATGCATAAACTCCAGTTTATACAGAACACTGCAGACAGGATATGAACTAAAACCAAAAGGTCTGAACACATCACTCCTATGTTATCTTGTCTTCACTGGCTCCCAGTTAGACAACGAACTGACTTTAAAGTCCCATAGATCAGCAAGCAAAGGTCTCCTTGCTATACCCAGAATAAAAATTTGATATCACTATTATTTGAAATCATTATTATTAAATGTATACTTTTTCCAATGCCTGCTTATTTTATTTCTTTTAATTATGTTTTTATCATCATCTTATTTAGGTTTTTAATCTTGTCTTTTATGTATCTCACCATGTATGATCTTTCTTATTTCAGTTTTTATTTTAAGCACATTGAGTTTTTGGGGCACATGCAGATAATAATCTGGATCTGACGGACCTGTGTGGGATTGTCTGGCCTTAGCGGAGGTTTGCACTCCAGAGAGGGCTGCTGCAGTTCCTGTAGTTTCTGACAGAGGATTATTACGGAAAGAGGATCTGTATCTTGACTTCTTGAATTTCATCATTCTGAATGTCTGCTCACATATTTACGGTGCGTTGATCCTAAGAGAAC
This sequence comes from Hippoglossus hippoglossus, assembly GCF_009819705.1. Classification (NCBI taxonomy): domain Eukaryota; kingdom Metazoa; phylum Chordata; class Actinopteri; order Pleuronectiformes; family Pleuronectidae; genus Hippoglossus; species Hippoglossus hippoglossus. The sequence continues at coordinate 6,383,335 of NC_047171.1, read as the reverse complement.
CAGCATCCTCTGAGCCAGAACCTCCGTGTCTGGGAAGTTCAACTCTTTAACAGATGATTGAAATGTCAGTAATGGCACTGACATGAAGTGCTGTACCTGCAGTGCATCAGACCACAAGTCTATGAGCTGCACATCAAGTTGTACACTGGGGACACTGTCGACATTGCATGTAAAAGGAGATTGGGAGCTTTTTTTTCTATTCCTCTGCTTCAAAGTGTTCAAATCGCCTGGAAAACTCATCATGCGACGGCTTCAACACGGGAGCGTATCTGTTAAGTTGATCAGCAGATGGAGTCTTTTTCCTTTGGAGTGGAAAGGTGTATGTGTTCCACTCGTCAAGAGAGACGCAGCTGCTGCCTCTTCATGAAGGGCCTTGACTCGACTGTGTATCTCATGTACAAAGAGACTCTCTCCTCGCTGTTCGGTATTCAGTTCGTTCATGAGAGCAGTTACAGCAGTGGCTTATGCCAAATCACCCAACTAGTCTGCACTGCTTGGTTCAGGGATGTTCTCCCTCTCATCTAACACAACTCCCGAATCTCTGATTTCAGGCCACACACTGTTTTAAAGCCCAGTCTGAGTCCCATCTGACAGCTGTGTAGTGAACCCACATCAGCTCCTTCAGTCTCCTCCAACAAATTGCCTGTGATTTAACGCTGCTGTCCTAATGAAGTTTTACAACTGTAGTAACAACATCAGCCACATGTTTTATTTCCAATAGCCACTTTCTTTGCACCTCCTGATAAACAATACAAAATAATTAGTTTCTGCTCTGTGTTAATCTCAGTCACTTCATCTTGAAAAGGCATTTTTCTCTGTTAAATCAGAACAGCCGGGAGTCATAACGCCAACTGTCTTTTTCCCACTGCAATCCAAACTACTGCAGGCACGTATTTACATCCACAAATAAATCGTTACCAGTTGTTGGCCCGTTTGTTGATTTCAAGGAAGCCAGTTCGTCCGCACTTTCAAAGACTTTGCTTTTTCCCTTTTATTAAATCAGTAGCTGGGCTGTGTCACGCACGTCGTAGCTCCCGAGCCAAGGAGGAGACATGTCTGTAGTTTCTGTTGTGGAGAGTCGTCTCCAGCCTGCTTATTGTCAGAGTCCAACAGGCACTGATTGATAGTTTCTCCATCAGACAACGTTTTGCTGCTTTTCCAAGTTTATTGAGCTAATTCTTAACTCCTGTTTTTTACATTTCTTTCCTTCGTTGTAGGAAGCTTTGTAAAAAAAAGTCAGTTACATTTACAACTGGCTGCCCCTTCCTTTTCATCTTCTGCAGCACGCCTAAACACTACCCTATAGCATCTTTGACATTGGAAACATACTCCGAAAATACTGTCAGGTTTTATCAACAGTGTCAAAATGTGTGTGGCCCTTTTTTTTTCTTCTGTCTGGAGCCTTTAAAACAGACACATCTTGAGTATTTATCAGCTGCCTTCAGGTGTAAAATGATTCAACTTTCTTTTTGGATTCCAGCACCTGCAGAGCACAACGTTTATTGAATCTCATAAAGTCAGTTTGAGAAACCAAGCTTATAATTTGGGATGTCACGGAACATGTTAGAGAGACCTGGAGGTTCAAAGTCTCGATTGTCTCTGTAGGGCCACACGATTAGATAGTAATTAGCTAATTTTCAGGTCTAGTGAATTTTTAAATGTGGTTTTCATAAGGAGACTGTTCAGCCAGTTGTTTTATTTTCCACTATCTAGGACATTTGCTGCAGAACAGTTAATATGTTTTAACCTGTCCTGTAATTCTATTTTTTATTGACTGAAATCAAAGTAGACAAAAAGGCATTTGGAGTGAGTTATGGTATTTGGTTTCATTAAGTGTTCTGTTATCAGTGAATCTGGAATAAAATGATATGTGAAAGTCTTTTTAATCTGGTTTCAAACCTTGTAGAAATATACCTGTTGAATGTCCAGCAAAGCCTTTAAGGGCTCATCTCTTTTACCTCGGTTGATTTCCAATCTTTTTTATTTTTTTTGGGGGGGGGGGGGGTTGTTTTATCACTAAAGCCTGTTTATACATTCCCTGTACCTGTTGCTCGACAATGTGTCTCCTGTTTTATAAAGCCACGTAGCCCAGAGAGTTGTTAAAGAGAGTGTGTGCCTGGCAAGAATGACCTTTTTGCTGCCAACCGGTTTTTCCTTCGCTCTAATGTATTTTTTATAACCAAAAATGCTTCCAACAACCCTGCGCTGGGACGTCAGACAGCTGCATGGATTCCTGTGAGAGAGAGGCGAGTGCGGGGTTGGGTCTTGGGAAGTGAGCAGTTTTAAAGACAATGACTTCTGGGAAGACTGTTTTTCACTTCCAGCAACGGTCTTTTTTTTTTTCTCCACACCCCAAAAAAACCCACTGGGCAACTGTACCACAGCGACACACACACGCGAAACTATTACCGTTAGGATAATGTTATGGTAATGGAAAGTCTCCACCGTCTTGTGGAAAAAATGAGCCTTACAAGATGTCATATTGCATTATACATTTTCAGAATCTTGAGATGCAAAGTGATGGAAATAGGAGATCAAATAAACACGACTTGATTGTGTGTGTGTGTGTGTCTGTGTGTGTGTGTGTGTGTCTGTGGTCAGACGAACCTCACGTTTCTGCGGTGGCGCAGAGAAAGAGGAGCCCGATCGTTCCAATAATAAATCAAATCATCTGTGGAAGGGGAAATGTGAAAGGCTGTGACAGAAAGGGTTGCTTCAAATTAAATTCCTGGTAGAAATCATCAATGTCACAATGAAACGCTCGCTGCGTGAACAGCGTCACGGGGGAAGAAATAAAGCAGGAACAGAATATATCTGTGTGTGTGTGTGTTTCTCAAGTGTAGACTCGTGTGAAATAGGACAGTACAGTCAAACACACACACACTCGCACACACGCGTTCATAAACTGCTGACAGGACGTAAAATGAATGGTTGCAGCTGTGTTTCCTTCACCACGATTTCCTTTGGTGATGGGGACAGCCGGGATCTCTCAGTGTGTGTGTGTGTGTGTGTGTGTCTTACAATCAGTGCAGAGGAGATGTTTCTTTGTGAAAATAAATGGTGATCAATGAATATCTAAAGGAGATGATGATCTGTGTGTGTGTGTGTTCCTAAGGAGAACTGTATGTGGATCAATGCCCTCGGTTTTGCACTTTTAGAAAAATGTGAGCGACAGAGGGTCTTTTTTTTGTGGAATTATTGCCATCTGTCTGTACTTGTGAGGACACGCTTCAAACACATCCAAGTAAAAAATACTCAATAGTCAAATCCTTTTTTTTATACTTTTATGATAGTTTAATGTCTTTTTATTGCCTAATGTTTGTCCCTCTATCCCCGACCAGCTCTCGCTTTGCTGTCTCTGTCTCTCTTTCACTCTCTTTCTTGCCAACGCCATTCAGGCTTAGAGACAAACAGGCAGAGGAGCTTAGAACATAAATGTGTGTCAGTGTGTGTGTGTGTGTGTGTGTGTGTGTGTGTCAGTGTGTGTGTACATCAGGGGGCCAGTACGATGCTGAGGGAGACTGGCGCAGTCCATTGTCTGAATCTCTCCCTGGTGGAACTTTGACTTTGACAACAGTCACACACTGACAAGCTCTGCCAAAACCGCGTCTTTAGAGGGCCACATCTCTCTCTGTCCCCTTCTGTCTCCTCCCTGTGATTTCCTCCTCATTTCTCTCTTCATCTCCCTCTTTCTCTCGTTATCATTTTTTTTTTTTATGGGATTTCTCAGCTTTTCATTGTTTCCTCGTCTCTGTGGCTCTTGCAGACTTTGCTGTGGAATTAACCTGAAAGCCACCTTGTTAGGCTGATGTGGATTGATGGATTAATTTGTCACAAGGAGAGCAGCACATCTCTGAGTGTGTGTGTGTGTGTGTGTGTGTGTGTGTGTGTTTAAACGCTCCCCAATGCCACCACGCATTAGCTCTCTACAACTGTTCTTAGACGCAGGATTCAAACAGCTGAACTAAGCAATCTCTGCTTTGTGTGTTAATGTGAGCAGGTGCTCGATCTTAAACACCTTTTTTCCTTGTGTGTGTGTCTGGTCATCTCTGTTTAGCACACGCTGGTTGTCTCTCTCTCTGTGTGCATCCTCTTGGCTGCCTCGCTGTATATTTAATGGCCTTTGACCCCCCCCCCCCCCTCCATCTCCTCCAGTAAGCCAATAAAGGTGAGCAGTAATCAGGAGATGGTCAGCGCTGTCGTTTCTTGCTGGTGCAGCTCTTCATCTCAATCAGCCTCTGCACACCGATCACTGACATTTGCCGCACTGTACATCGAATGATGCTCGTGAGAGTGCAGCACAAAGAGAGGGCGACCATTTGTCTTGTGTCCTGGACACAACCGGTACATTCCCGCAGAGTTTTGTGTGTGCGTTGAAGAGTGAACGTTCTTGGTTGTATACAACAGAGATACAGTTTATGGATTTAATCTTGATCTGGGATTACATGTTGCTATTCTCTGTGATACATCAGAAATTAATGCTACATTACTGACCACAAAATAATAGAAGTACACTTAATTGCTGTTAACCACTGAGTTGGAGAAGTAGGATGTCATTGATCCTCAGTTTGCAGATAAAAGGACACATGCAAGTCAGCAGTATTGATTGTTCGGTCATTGAGTCTGATTCGACTTTTCACAGATACTTCTGAACTTGTGTTTTCTGATTTAATACACTTAAGGTAAATGTAACGGGGTTTGACAAAAAGATGAATTGTAGTCATGTGATTTTGTGTGTCTGTTCGGGTGCTGGAAGTTATGTCAAAACCGTTACACAACTCACAAATGGGGATAGCAAATGAAGAGAAAAAACATTGAAATGACAGATGTCTGGAGTCAGTTCTGGTCCATTATACTTGAATGTGGTGGTTTCTGTGGAGACCAGTCCATCATGCTACATCGGCGTTATCATCTCTCAGTATTTCCTTTTTAAATTGTTGCTGTTCAGTGCTGCAGCCGCTGCATCAAGCAAAGAACCAGTAAATACTGACCTGAGACATGAGATTGAGCATGATGTCACATGTTTTTACTGTTTTTATGATGCCCATTCAATTAATATGAAGCCCTGTGGGATAGCAAAACCTCATTTCACCGTCTGGGAGATTGACTCACATAACACACACGTTATATAAAAAGAAAATGTTGCTTGCTTGATGGATCTTCCCTCTGTAGCCTGAGATATCTCACACACACTGAGATATCTCACACACACATGCACAAACCAAGTACACATATGTTGTGCTAACATCTTCCTGTTAAGAGCATTCACAGTTTGATGAAGAGGTAATTAAACATACATGCTCACACTGAAGAGCCATGACATTGCAGGTAGAATTTGTGTAATACAATTGTGTATTAAAAAAATAAGTCAGCATATGTCCTGCAGACATGGTCGCACAAAAGGAATGTCCTCACAGTGCTGTTGTCTACACAGCACAGTACGTCCTTCTATAATCGCTGGGTTGGGTAGTGAAGTATTTGTGTTGTGATGTACTCTTCAACTCTGGTTCGAAATTCGGGGCAACGCCCGCTGATGGGAAAGTGAGTGTCGAGGAATTTGTGACTTAATACGTCTTCTGGCTTCTCTCATATTGTCTATGACGTATAATAAGCCTGACCAATGTTCTGTCTCACTTGTGGTTGAGAGAATCGGAATATGTTATGTTTTGTGTCGGGAGGTGTCATCTTGTGTCTTCAGTGAGTTTCCAGTTTGCCAACAGGCCCCTTGTAAAAACACATTTAAATTCACTTAAGGTTTTTATTTGGATCCACCCCAAATTGCACACACTCAGATATTATCCCTTAAGTATAATAAGATTTTTTCCATCAAGATCCATGTAATACTAGCTCGAAATCGATGAAAATAAAAAATGCCTTATCTCGCTTTTCAAGAAAGTAATAAAATATTCCTGGATCTTCCCCTTTGTCCAGATCCACGGTAACATTTAATGGGTTCTCTCTTGGCCCATGTCCCATCCTTCCACAGAGAATTTATTGTGTAATCCTGTTGACAAGCAAACCAACAAACAAGCGTATGGACAAGGGAACAAACATCTTCCTTGGCTGAAGTAATAATGACGATCCTGACCTGGACTTGTTATCTGCTCCCTTTAATTCTGCAGTTTCACTTGAAGCTTTGTTTCCTCCGACAACAGATCTGTGTTAAAATAAAGACATACATTCAAGTAAGAACAACTGAGGCTCATTAATTTGATAGGTGAGAGTGCCAACAAGAAGATCAGCCATTTTTTATCAAACAAACACATGTTTTCTTCATCTGTGAGAGAAGTTGAATATTCATCTTAGTGAAAAACCATTTTCTTGGGTGCACGATGATGTAAAGAACCACAGAGATGAAGTCGCTCCATCTCCTTACTGGTGCTCTTGCTGACTGTGCCGTCTGTGTCACCGCATTCTGCTGCTAAGCCACTGCTTGGTGTAAATTTGACTTTGAAAGTAGCCCGTTGCCTTCCTGCCAACAAAATAGCCTTGGGATAGCTTGGCGCGCTCTCTCGTTTTCATTTGGCTTTTAATTTTGTATTTCCCTCTGTCTCTCTCTCTTGTTGTCCCTCCTCTCCTCTTTCGTTCAGCACGCTCGCTCGCCTTTGTTTGTCTCTTTCTGTTCGACTCCTTCCCAATGTCTGTTTTTCTCTTCCACACCCCCCCCCCACACACACACACTCTCGTATCCTTTCCCTCAGACCACTTTGTTACTGTTGTCTAGCTTGTCATCTCTTCACTCTCTCTCTCTCTCTCCCCCTGCCTCCAGCTCTCTCTCTCTCTCTCTCTCTCTCTCCCCCTCCCTCCCTCTCTCTCTCACTCTCTCTCGCACACACTCTCTCTCTCTCCCTCTCTCTCTAAAAGCAGCTTAATTCTATCATCTTACACTTGGACAGCAGTAATTACATTTATGACACAAATCCTGCTACTCACAGCAAAATGCTTTGTGTGTAAGAGACCAAGTGTGTGTTTGTGTGTATGTTTTGGTATGTGGATGCCTGCTCATCACCCAGTGTGTGTGTCCGTGTGTGTGTGTGTGTGTGTGTGTGTGTGTGTGTGTGTGTGTGTGTGTGTGATTCATTGCCTGATAACTCAGCCAAACAGCACAAAGCTATTTTACCACTGTTTATATCGTCCTTCTATCCAAACCCTCTGCAATCAGATGAGTTTGGACTCAGAGGCCACAGACTGAATTATACTGATTGTAGTTGTCCTCAAACTTAGTCGATCGCCCCAGCGGAGAATGAACCTCTGTCTTTGCACCTTGCATTGACGACAACAACTCACGGTTAATGTGGAATGCATTATCCCAAACTGATCTGTACAAATCTAGGCGTGTCTTTTGCTGGATTAGGAATTTATTGTCAGATGCCTTTTTAACTTTGATGCTGCTTGTGTTTTGAGAATGTTGTTGGCAACTGCAGCCATGTTGGCGTGAGGAGTTTCAGGAGTGTGAATAAAAGGAATAATACATCAGAAATCCCGGACGATTCATGCAGAGTTTATTCATGCTTTTCGTGGCCTTGGCTCAAAAGTTACTGGCAGCTCTAATCCCCGGTCCTTTGAGATTTCAAGCAGTGGATTAGCTATTGAAATGGACATATATAACTTTGCACACCACACTCGGCCTGAGAAGTGATTTTACTTCAGACTCGTCACCAACTGTAAATAAACATGGGCGATATTAAGGCTCCCCAAAAGTGAAGCCAAAGCAACTCAATTTCCCCCTGGTGGCTGGCAGCAGTATAGGTCATAAACCCCGCCACCTCCATGTTAGTGGATCAGACATGGACCAAACTAATAAGTCTGAATACACCACAGATACTTTTTCCTCAAACATGTTTTTTGTCGCTCCAGGTTATTCTTATCACACATATGTATAATCAATATATCACACATATTGGCTAAAATCTTCTGATTGACAGCTGCTGTGTGTCTGTGAAATGCTGAGCAGACCCTGTTGACCTCGATGTGTGATCCAGAATACTGGACCACACATATTGAAGACCAGTGGTGTAACAAACATGAGGCCAAAGTTCTTTGTCATATGTTAACATGTCATAACAAATTTAATTTTGATTTGTTTCAAGCTGAATTGAGTTGAAAGATCTCTCGCTGCAACACTGCCAGTCTGTACTGTTTCTCAAGCCCATTGGTCCATAACATCTACCATCGTGTAAATACTGTCATTTAACCTAAACACGTACTCATTTGGCCTGAATCATTGTGCGAAGAGTTTTGAAAAGTACATGTTGTCTAGAAATGTCTGAGAACTTAAAGTTATATTCTGTTGACTTGTATCTATCCAGTTGTGTCAAACTTATTCTACAGCATCAATCCAGGGTTGATCCAGTGCAGTGGAATCACATATCATCTGATGATGTTTACTGCTCCAGTGTGCATCTGCATGCCATGTGTACTGTGTTTATGGATGGGAGTTATGGCCCTTGTCCATCTCCTCCCCCAGCAGCCGCCTTAAATTATGCATGTGCATACATTCAGTATGTGTTATTACTCTTTATGTGTTTGTGTGTGTTTGGTTAATGTTTTTTTAAATAGATGTGGAAGCCACATCAGCCCTCTCATATCCCCACACACACACACACAAGCACACACAAAGAGCAGTCATGTGTGTATGGGGAATCATTAGCTAAAGTGATGCAGGTTTGGCTATCATGAATCACAGTGGCATCATATCGACAAGCCAGAGCCAGCAAGGAATCCAAAATGTGTGTGTGTGTGTGTGTGTGTGTGTGTGTGTGTGTGTGTGTGTGTGTGTGTGTGTGTGTGTGTGTGTGTGTGTGTGTGTGTGTGTGTGTGTGTGTGTGTAAGGATTACCAGTATTTTCAGTTGGCAGCGAGCCCAGCCTTCCTCCCTCCTTCCCATTTTTCTCTGTCTCCCTCTCTGACACCGTGGAATTCCTCGGAGGGAACTTAATTTGCTGTCTCCCTGTCGTCGTTCCTCCTGTCCCTTTTCCTCCCCATCTCGCCTGCCATCAGTGTCCTCCCTGTTTCCGGTGGCACACGGTGACAGACCGAACAGAAAACATACATTACCTCCCTGCTGCTCTTTTGTTTTACACTCAGCAGCCCTCACATGCTGCAGGGACATAACAATAAACCCGGTCCATCTCAAGCAGTCAGCCTGTCATTAGCTTTAGAGTTTGAGCAGCAGGATACCAAGACTTTAAGGTAGTCTGCTTAACGAAAGACATGGCTTAATTTTTTTCCCACTTGGAAATTATATACGCTGGAAATTATTAAGCTACACAACTTATCTCCACAGCATCTCTGATCTCCGCCTCAGTCCCCCTCTCCCTTTCCGCCGTCTCCTCACACATTGCTCTCCCCTTCATCATCCTCTCCGCCGCGTCCCTCCCTCCCTCAGTAATATCTCTCGCGGTATACTTGAGATGATGGATGGAGAACCAGTAACAGTGAAGCAGACTTCACATCCATCACAAACTCAACAACAGCACAGTTAACTGCATCACTGTATTTTTTTCCGTCCTTGGCTCCGCTCTCAGGGCTCAGACATGTCGAGGTCTTTCCGGCTCCACAGGCTTTTTAACCCAATCAGACCCAGGGACGGCAGGAATTAACCTATTTAATGGCCTCATCAGACTTTTGGTCATTTCCTTCCATATACATGCCTTTCAGGTCCCTCGTTCATTTTAATTGTATTTCCATCATATCCATGATTAGTAGAGCTACGAGGAGACTAATGCATCTGCCTTTCTGTGTCCCCCCTCTGCCACCGCAGCTCCGGCGAGTCCCGTAGAACTGGGCCCCACCCTCGGCCTGAAGAAATCCAGTTCGTTGGAGAGTCTCCAGACGGCCATGTCAGAGGTGAACAGGAAAAACGAACTCCTCCCATTCCACCGTCCTCGCCCAAACATGGTCAGGGGGAGAGGCTGCAACGAGAGCTTCAGGGCAGCTATCGATAAATCCTACGATGGGCCGCCTGAAGATGACGACGGTAAGGGAGATGAACAGCGTGTTGGCGTGCGTGTATGAAGGTGTGCTGTTTTATATAGAGAAAATGAGACAGTTTACCCTGGATGTTGCACTTTTTGCACTGTTGCAATGTCTTAATATTGGATCTGAAGGAAGCTACCAAGTCAGCCTGCTGTATTTCCTCAGGCAGGGTGTTCCACAGCCTCTGGGCTCTTATTGCAAAAGCTCTGTCTTCAGCTGAGAATCTGGAAGAGTTAAAAGGCCCCTGCCCGAGGGCCTCAGAGTGTGAGCAGTGTTGAATGGGGATCAAAGATCTGTTATATACTGAGGAGTCAGACCATTAAGTGCCTCCTCCTAAGTAGTTAAAAGAACCTTAAAATCTATTCTTAAGCATAATATTAACCAGTGTAAAAAGTCTAAAACAGGGGTGAAGTGTTCCAACATATTTATTCTGGTTAAAAAAGGTTTAAATATCTGTAGTGAAGCTGGTCTAAAATAAGGAATTTCCCCAAATGCTTTGACGTCACTGATTGGAGTGTTTAGTCTGATGAGACAATCCAAAAGTGACCTTTTATTATTTTCCCAAAATTACATGACTTACTTCCATATGCAACAAGTTTCCCAATTACTCTCACTTTGTTTTTATACGTCATGCCTGAAATGATCAACACATATGGTGCCGAGCAGCAGCGTTTCATCACAGTAGGTGATTTCCATGTTGAGTTGGGCTTTCACTTTAAATATTTATCCGGGAGCTAAATAGCCATTGCTTAGTCTGTTTCATTGAGGGGGGGTGGGGTAAGGGGTTGTTGCGGTTCAATTCCCAGCTGCATTATTAGCAGCAAACTCTTATCAGTCACCACCAGAGTAATGAGTCGGACTGTTTCAGATCACTACTCTCACACAGGATAGGACTAATAGGGCAAGTCAACACCACGCACACGCGGCGGCCGCATCTGTCACCATCTTTCTGAATGTTCAACACTTTGAGAGCTGCTGTTAATTGACAGATAGCAGGACTCTGAAAAGCACACTGAAGATCTCGCCCTCTTTGTGTGTGTCTCTCTCTCTCTCTCTCTCTCTCTCTCTCTCTCTCTCTACATCTAAATTACATCTTCACTTCTGTGTCAAATATCAAAGCTCATCAGTTTCCGTCTGTCAGGCTTCCAGAGGTGGATCAGCTGCTGTGCCGACACACCACTGGTGATTGGGAGGGAACACGCTGTTTAAACAAGTGAATGTTTAATCTGGGTTGATGTGTGGCTGATTCATTGTGTGGGATCCTGAGTGAGTCCAGCTAAAGCTATACAGTGCGTCACAGTTTCCAGTGAATTCAGTTGTCAAGAGGAGCGTCCAGTTGAGGCTTTGACTCAGTGGCTTTTAATGTCTTATGTCAACCGGGGGGGGATTATAGTGGTGAAAAGTTGTTTATGTCTGTATCCTCTTCTGTCTTTCTTCACATGTTCGTTTTAGCTTATTTCTGTTTAATCTGTGCCTCTTTCTTTTTTGTTTTTACCTCCACCACGAGGATATGTTTTCATCTGTGATTATTAATCTGTTATTTAGCATGATTTTGAGAAAACAGCTATAGATGGATTACGACTCTTGATGTGAGGATGTCAGGAAAGAACCCATTCAATTTTGGATCTGGATTTTTTTTCGTTGATTTCTCAGAGAATAATTCATGGATCTAGATGGGGACAAAAATCTGGCATTTTTAGAGAACTGATAATTATGAGTTTGAGAAATTTGGTGCAGAACCAAACAAAAATCTGGATGGAGTGAATTTAATCGTGGTTTCATGAGGGGGCTGCTGGGTCTTGGAAGAGATATGTGCTCTCTGAGTGTCTAATTTCCCTGTTTTGTCTACTTGTAATGTCCCTTCCCCACACACCAGTGTGGTGTTGGGGAGCAGTCGTAAACAGCAGAATGTTATAATGGTTTGTGGTGAGTTCCATCCCGTGACATAGCTATTAAAACACAGCACATTGTAACGTACTTCAAACAAATAAGTATTTTCCAATGTTTTACACTGTTGTAGTTTGGTGTAATAAAGAAAATAGCTGTGATTGACTTTATATGATGAATCATGACCGTGGTATGTTATTGGCTCTTTTAATTTGAACTAGATACATTTTCATGTTGCTTAGAACAAACTTCTCTAACTTTGCGGTTCCGATATTACAGGCAAACCTCAGTAGTTTATTGAGAACTGTTTAAAAGCCTCTCAGAAAGTACACATGCAACGCTCTGATGGAAGCTTTACAGAGGTCACAGCTGTGGCCACGGTCATGTTCGGTTCTTAGCTGCTTATTATACAAGCATGTTGCACACACAGAGACACACACACACAATTACATTACATTTCTATCCTGTCAGAAGACAGTCTTTGTAATTAAGGGTGAAGTGAATATCCACACAAAGTTAAATCTCAATTGAAGTAACTAATTTGGTTTGGTTATCTTATAAAATCTGACAAGTGGTGTGTGTGTGCGTGTGCGTGTGCGTGTGCGTGTGCGTGTGAGTGTGTATGCGTGACATCATTGTTATTCAAGGCCAGAGCTCCAGTCTGTTGAGGAACTAATGAGGCATTGCAGTTTACGCTTTGAACATTTTTGCTTTCTTATTATTGAAGAGTTAATTCATTCTCTGTCAAGTTAATAAATCTGCTGTGGAAATGAGGAGTGGAGAGATGGATAGGTGCACGATCATTTTCAATCTCTGGTTTTATTTTAGTTTTTTAAATTCTAACAAAACAACAGCAGTGGAGACAATTGAAGTTCTTGTCATTCACTAATACTACTCTGTAAAACACCATTTTTATTCTAATCCTCATCTTTCTTGTCTTCTTCTTCTTCTTCTTCTGGTCCCCCCACAGATGATGGTTCGGACCCGAGCTCAGGCCGTGACACCCCAGCCAGCAGTTCATCTCGCCAGGGAGTGGGGGATCAGATAGAGGAGAAGGGCAAAAAGGACAAGAAAAAGAAAGCCAAGACAAAGAAGAAAGAGAAGAACAAGGGAAAAGGAAAAGAGAAAAAGAAAGCGGAGGAGCCCGAAGAGACGGAGAAGAAGAGCAAGAAAATAGGATTTGGTCTTCTGAGGTGAGTAACAGCGTGTGAGACAGAGAGAGATAAGGGAGCGGGAGAGGATTATTTTAAAGGATTAGACATGCGTTCATTTTGTGTCTTTCTATGTAAACCGTACATGTGAGTGAGATTTTTATGACCAATGTTATCTGGTAAATTCATATCATGTCTAGCAATGTAGTTACCACTACAGGATTTTTAGCCCGATTTGCCAGCGACGCAGACGAATGACCACCTGATCAGCGTGGTATACGCAGGCGTACGTAGGGGTGATGAGCCCCTGGACCTTTACACTTCATATGTCTGTAATCAGGGATATCAAGCAATAACCATGTGTGTGAGGGACAAGGTAACACAAACTCACTGGGTCTCAGGTCGGGTTTGGACAGAACGAACAGAAAGCCTGTCGGGCTCAGGTCAGGCTGGATTAGTTTTCTTATTTGTTCTATTCTTTTATATTCTACACAGAAGCGTTTCAGCTCTCCTCCAGCTTTACGTGTCATTTTATGAGCAGGATGCCAGAAGAGCAGGACAATCAGACAGATTCTCCGTGCCCCATCTCGCATGTGTTTTCTCGGGTGTGTCTCTCCTGGGGAAAGATCGTGTAGCGTCTGATGCCCTTCCACCATTGGGTCGTGTAGTATGAACTGACAAGACTCCTGATCTAAAGACAGCAAGTTGTGTAGTGTGAACTGGGTTTCTGGGGCCTTTTGTGAAACTGATGAACAGAAATGTTTGGTGTATTAAGCATTCCACCGTAGTCATGTTCTTTTAATGTTTTCACACATACAAAAATGATATATACCATAAACTTTACATCAACATGGTAACTACATCTTTAAACTGGCTGATAATCAGGTTAACCCCCTGGTTAGATGATCTGACCTCAAAACGAGGTCATGTCTTGCATGCAAACCTGCTTTCATAAGTAACATGACTGTTAAACATGCACACTGGGCTCTTTTCCCCCTCATGAAACCCTATCACATTCTCATATGAAGGCACACAAAGTCTACTGTTAGAGCGCTGCCCCAATTTCCTTAAGAGCTCCTGAAAATGATCTGTCAGAACTCTTTCAAGTGATTAACTCTAATGCTATATCGCAGTGAATGGGGCATAGGTCCACACCAGGCGTGAATAGGGCAAAGTGTTCCAATGAACAATTTGTCCTTTTTACCTCACTGCCTAGCTAATATGCTGCTTTTTCTTTTGGCTGTGGCTGTTTCTGAAATGGGATTTCACATGACCATTACACAGATGTCGATCTGAAGAATAACACTTACTCGCGGCAAATTGAAAAACAAAATAAAGCCTCAGTCTTTTCAAAATACGCTCACAATAGCAGCCTGTGAACCCGAACACAGAGAAACGCTCCCAGATTCCACACTTTATCACAGTGATTATCTCTCAGGGGTGCACGTTATTTAAAGTGAAATGTTTGGGCAATAAGACTAATATGCTTTAATGTTACCTAATTGAATAGAGTCTGTGTCCTCTCTTTCAAAGTGTTCACCTTTTCCTCACCTTGTTTTTCTCACCCTCAACTTTGTGGTCTCTCTTGTTCACTGGTGAGAAATGGCTGTTTGTACTTAAGCCTGTTTATAATTACGTCCCGGCAAAGAGAAGCTGATGCAAGAGAAGAGATATGAGATGGATACTCAGATCTAAGTGATGTGCACTCTATAGCACAGTTCATTCCTTTTCTTTGTGATTTCTTTGTGATTTCTTTGGTTTATTGTCATATAGTCTTTAGTATTTTTGTTGCATTAGCAGCAGACATCACATCTTAACAACAGACATCACTTATTCAGAAAATATTTGTTTTTAATGAAGTGAAGAACTGATTTCAGACTGTTCAACATCTAGTGATTTAGTGATTTGGACATTAAGGACATGTCTTACACATTTGCTTTAGCCATAGTTCAACCATAGCTCACCAACATGGTCCATTATTTGGACCGCGGTACTTGATGATAAGATTATTAGACGTATATTGTTCTACATCGTTGGCCAATAACTACACAAATTAAATGACTGTTAGTTTTCTCAGAGCAGAATTGTAGCTGATAATCACGAGCCAATACAAATATTCACTGAATTCCCTTTCATGAATCATCATTTATATGAAGTAGAATGGTTCTCAGTAGAGTCCATACCTCCACCAGGGCCCAACACACACTCATAGATATCAGTCCCCTAAATTTGGTGGAGGTAATAATAAGAACATGAAACAAAAGGACTAAGAAATCAGATGAAAAGTAGCCTCTGCTGCCTGATGTACGTCTCTCAGAATAGCAGAGGTGACCAGAGAGGTGCTGTTTATTTCAGTAATAACAGTAGTGCACTCTGTTGCTACTAGAGAGAGAGAGAGAGAGAGAGAGAGAGAGAGAGAGAGAGAGAGAGAGAAAGAGAGAGAGTCATTAAGTGAAAGGTGGACTAATCCTGAACTAATCCAGAGTATCTACAACAAGACGTTTCTTAAAGTTATTTAAAACTTGGTCACATCTGCTGCTTTGTCTCTTTTTTGACCCAACTTGCCCAAACCTGTGATATTTTCTAGTAAGTTTACATGAACCTGCCCATGAACCGACCTGTGGGTCGACCTGTGCATGACTAATGTGCAGCGCGCGGCAGACTAAGAACGCCACTGAAAAACCCTGAGGTGATTTTTGCCTCCCTGCTTCTCTGCTCTGCTCTGTGCTGTTTGTTTGTCTGTTTGCAGGAGGGCAAGGCTGACACAGGCACACACACACACACACACACACACACACACACACACACACACACACACACACACACACACACACACACACAGAGCGGTTTATCAGACACCCGTTGAACAAGCAACAAACACACTTGCAGAATTGCCCCCTCGCTCCTTTGTCCTCTCTTCACTCGCAACAACAGATTCTTTCACAGAGACACGTGGAGCCTGTTATGGTAACAGGGAATGAATGGTTGAGTTGAATATTGGTTAGTGTGGTATAAACCCCACAGACAGTAGTTGTCCAGTAGTTCATTTGCAGGGTAGATCACTGAGGTGAAGAGGAATGATGACACAAGGCAGTTTACTGTTTATCTCAAGGTTTTTATATTCTATACATGCTTATCAAAAATAAGATGAGTTTATCATAATTATTATTCATTATTCATGTATTAATAATTGCTAAACAACATTAAAAGGAAATTAATAAGAGATATGATAATAAATATGCAATACAACAAGTGAAAACCTTACATATTCCACGCCTCAGGTTCTCCACCATTCTTGCTCCGCTTCCGTCTTTCCCACTATAATTTTTTTTCCTTTACCCCCCCGAGGCACTACATAACCCACCTTAATATACAGACTACATATACATTTGCTCACTTCCTTCACTCCATCACTCAGTCTTTACCAGTATTAGCACTGCTTTAAGAGTGTCAGAGTTCAGGTGAGGTCGCACCAAACCCCTTCGGTTTATGTTCATCCATTTCTCTTCCTCCTATCCACCACTCTGTTTGATTATGGTCTGGACAGCTCGTATGGCACACCCAAGAATTCTCCAGTTTAATCGACCCACGCCTTTCCTCTCCGCTCCCGTCTCTCCATCCATCCTTTCATCTAACCGCCAATTCCCCGATCACTTATTGCCTTAAGTGCCTTAAGAAACCGTATAAGACACCCAAGGATATATTTAGACCTTTCCTCTGCACCCCATCTCTCATCTCCATAAGAGGGTCTTGATTAGAGCCCAGTGATAATCTCAACCTTCCCTCCTTCGTGTCCTTCTCGTCATATTCCTGTAACCGCCCTCCCTCCCTCCCTCCCTCTCTCCCCCACGATCTTTTCCTCATTTCAATTTTTTCCTCTGTCTGCTCCCTTCAGCTCCAGCTCCCTATCTGCATTTGATTGCATGTAATGGTGGGAGACTGAGAAGGCAAATTGGTGCTATTCAGTACAGTTCAATCTAAGCCGAGCTGCTGATTTGTCACATTCATCTGAGGCCAGCTTGGATCGGCCTAATGCTCAGGAGGAGAGGACGCTACGGGATACTCAACCTTCCTCTAAGGCCTCTGGTTTTACTGGAGCAAATGTTCATTTTGTTTCATATGTTGGTTCGCACAAAAAACTCTTAAATATACTATTGTGTTAAGGTTTTGTTTATTCTACCTTTTCGCTGGTTTCCCAAATCCAAGGCTGGATTCAAATGTAGTTTTTCACTTCAATGAAGAGACGCTGTAGAAGAGTAGAACAAGTTGAATGTAATTTACTATAATTCACACTGTTATAACCCAGATATTAAAGACAGACTGTGGATGTTTGCTGTAAACGCCCCTTTAAAGTGGACAGCTGGCTGTGTCATGTGAACTGCTGCCACCTGCCAGTCAGTTATGCCAATCAAGTGTGTGTCGAGTTGTGTGTGTGTGTGCGTGTAGGGTGGTAGTCGTCCTATGTTATGAATATTCATGTAGTGATAAAACACGATTGGTCACACGGTCAGATGGTTGTCATCTATTTGGCACATGGTTTCTGTGAATATTCCTCAGACACTTTGTGTGTGTGTGTGTGTGTGTGTGTGTGTGTGTGTGTGTGTGTGTGTGTCTCTGTGTATTCTCTGCAAATTGATGTCAGTTGTGTGACCCTTTGTTCTTCTCTGATCTATATATCTTTCTTCCTTCTTATTCAAACAGATATGCCTGATATTGAAACAAATCTGGCAACCCTTTGCCTCGGAACATTCATATTGCACAGACACACACGCACACAAACACACACACCTACAACCATAACTTATTGGTCAACAAACATAATTGCCATGGGTTGAGAGTTTGGATCTTAAGTGGAAATGTCGTCTGTGTGTGTGTGTGTGTGTGTGTGTGTGTGTGTGTGTGTGTGTGTGTGTGTGTGTGTGTGTTATTGAAAGCGAGAGACTGTTCAAATGAATATATGTAAATCTATTAGGTGCGATTGGGAGAGGACGAGGTCTACCAGACCCAGAGAGGGACAGACGCTGCTGTTGCCAGTGCATCATGTTTATGTGACTGCTGCTGGATGTATATATGCAAGTGTGCATGCTGTTCATTTGCAGAGTTAAAGCGGCGTGAATTTATGGGAATCTATGATAATAAATGCATGGTTGCCTGCCTGGTCGTAATCATGCACTGCTGTACCCACCTCCATCTTGTCCTGCTCCATGTGGTGTGTGTGTCTGTGTGGGCTTTTGTGTATCTGTCCATATGTGTGCGTGTGTGTTTGCTGACTGTCTACCGCATAATCTACTTTCAAAAGAAACTTTTATTTAGAATGTATGTTTACCCAAGCAAAAATTTAAAATCAAAGAGCAACGTAATTGGACGCAGCCACAAAACCCCCCCAAAAAACAAAAAAAGAACTGTTACAATTAGAGCACGATCCTCTTTGAACGTTAAGTCTGTTCTCTTTCATTTTGACCTCTTATTGATGTCTATAATCACACTTTCCCACATATTTGCCCCCTTTTTCCCTTCCTTCCCCTCTCTCCACTCTCCACCTGGTCATAATGCAGTGCCTCTGTTAGACTTAAAGTGCTCCATCATCGGGACTATTAGCCCATCTGACGGTGGGGCCCATTAGGGCTGACTAGCTCCACTGTGGGGTCTATTATGGTTGAGTTCCATGCTAGGCCTATTAGCCCAGGTCTGTTCAAACTGTAGACTGTACCTGTGTGTGTGTGTGTGTGTGTGTGTGTGTGTGTGTGTGTGTGTGTGTGTGTGTGTGTGTGTGTGTGTGTGTGTGTGTGTGTGTGTGTGTGTGTGTGTGTGTGTGTGTGTGTGTGTGTGTGTGTGTGTGTGTGTGTGTAGATGAGAGGGCTGATGGTAGAAAATGGACTTGTTGCTGCGCTCCCTGTGATTAGCTGGAGACTTTCTGTTCGGTGGAGCTCTCCATTAAATCAAAAATCATCTCCAAATAGAATGAGTGTGTTTCAGGATCGTGAAAGTGGATGGAAATGTTGTATGTGGGCATGTGTCTGTTCACACCGAAGACTGCATGAAAGGATGGACTAAATGACAGCTCCCCAAAAGTAAAGCCAAAGGGTCTTGATCGCCCCCTAATGGCTGGCTGCAGTGTAGGTCATAAACCAAGCCTCCGACACTCCTCCATGTTAGTGGATGGGGCATGGACCTCATAAAAGTAAAAGTACACATCAAATAATTTATTTGTTTCTGGCATTTTTTTAGATATTTTTTCACTTTTCCAGCATGTTTAGTTTTCATTTTCTTAATTGATGCTTTTAAAACGGTGGTGAAAAACAGGGTGAGATATCATTATTGACAGCTGACACTGACTCCTGATTGGTCGAGTGTGTTCATCGGGACCTCACTACAAAGGCTCCATCCCCTGATCGCTGCTGTGCAGACTCCAGCTCCAAATCCCCAAAATGGCTGCGTCTGAATCTGGCTTGATTGTGTGGACTTGATTTCTTGATAGTGGTCCCAGTCATCCATCTTTAATTACAGTCTCTTGTTGTCACACGTTCTCTGTAGGATAATTACATGTATTGCATTGTAGTATTGTTATTTTTTCTGAACATGACTTTTGCTTCGTCTGACATATTTCAATTTAATTTTGGAATTTAGTTTGGAGCAGTGTCGCATTGTGAGGATGTCACAAAATTCTATATCATCCAGATTTTTAGAGCTCATTTGAGTATCTAACACATTATTCTACTTAGTTATATATTCAGCTACATAGAGACAAACAACACAGTTAGCTTTGGGGATAGGGATTTGGGTTAGGCAACGCAGAATTTCCTCAAGTTCTTGTTTCAAGTTCTTTATACAGGACAAAACCATGTGTTCTGACCAGACATCGCTGCCATTGTTTCATAATTAGCACATGCTTGAAAGGGGTGTGTGTGTTGGTTGGAGGGGGGGGCATGACACACCAGCTTCCAATCAAACATCATGACAGGAAGTCATTGGTGTGTCACTGACTATTGTCATGCCTGCCAGTCATCTGTGTGTTTTTGTGTGTGTGTGTGTGTGTGTATGCACGCACCAGTGAACTCTCGGCTGTGAATGTGTGTGTCTCTATACAGTGTCCATCTTCTGATATATTTCTGTGTGTGTGTGTTTGTGTGTGTTTGTGTGTGTGTGCGTGTGCTCCTTATCGTCGCTCACTTGTCAATCACCCATTCCCTCTGGGATCCGTTTGCCAATGACAGCAAAAGGAGGCGTGTGTAAGGAGTGGCAGAGGGGGCGGAGTGAGAGAAAAGCCGAAGAATGGGTGAAGTGAGAGTCACAGATGTTTGCGCTCGTTTTCCCCTCATTTGTCAGTTGGCTTTCACCTTATGGACCATTCAGAGGCACAAGTGTGAAACAGCCCCCTGCTCAATGTTCATCGTTCCAAAACAGCCTGTATGTGTAAATATTAATGCACTCTGTGTGTGTGTTGGGGGGGGGTTGTTGTTACAAGAGGTTATATGGAGACTGCCGGGGTCGGGCATTGTGTAGTATGCAAATCTTGCAGATCCGATACCATGTCTTAAAAGCATTTTAGGTTCACGCAGATGAAACTGGAAATTCCTTTCCCCCGAAGATAACTTCTTCTTCACTGCTCCATAACAGCAGTTGTGCCGTACTGCCACTGACAGGTACTGTTTTTAGAGCGCAGAAGAAGAAGTGTTTTCTGGTAGTGCAGCGTCAGCCAGTGCTAGCTCAAATGTAAAATGAAAAAACTAAAAGAAAACCACTATCTCCTGATGGAAAAGCGGCGTCATACAAGTTTTTTTTAGTCATGACCGTCAAACTAAATAATAAGATGATTTTTGACATTCATTTTCCGATATTTGTTCTTCAAAGGGTTAAACCTGAACCAGGTCACACAACAATGAAGCAATCACCACTTCCATACATCATTAGTAGCATACACCTTTTAATTATATCAGTTGCTGTATTTTTATATGCAACGGTGTTGGACCTGTATTCGATGTTGGCAAAGTCCAGGCATAGGAATCTGTATCTGGAAGAAACTGAGCTACAACTAAACCAAAGAGACACAGCAGTCAGGCTCAAACAGTCTCTCTGACCATCTGCGGCCATGGCACGGGAAGTGGAAGTTTCTGAAAGATGTGACATATGGACAGTGTTGACATTGATGGAGTGTTCTACTGTACCTGCTGCTGCTTGATCTGTTCTAATGGAGCTGATATTCAAAAATATATCCAAGGAGATTAGCTGGAAATGTGAGTCCTCTCACTCTCAGTCTGTGTTTTATAGCCAATAAGAAAAGATGTTTTACTTTTTACAGCAGATATTGAGGCTGTACATATTGTTTACTTCTAACTATTTGGTAACTCAACAACTTTTTCATCTGACCTTTTCCTACACGGATTGAGGTTTTAAAAGAATCTGTGCACATGTTTGTAGACACATCTTTCTCACATGCAAATGAGTGAGCCATACACTTTCCATACAGATTGTGGTGTTAGATCATGAATATTCATGTCTCGTCATTCTTTTCCCACTAATGAGGTAATGTATTCATTCTAACTGGCTGCTAATCCACTGTTCTTGTGAAATGATGCTCAAATGATAATCTTGTGATTAAGAAAAAGATCATCTTCTCTGTGTGTGTGTGTTTGTGAGTCTGTGATGTGTTGTTAAAGTTACAGTTTTAAAGTTCACATTATCAACATCATCCTCATGCACATGTTACAAATTACTTTTCAGTTGGTTATATATTGTATTTTATTTTGTTTGTGTGTATTTACCTGTGCGTGCATGTCCTCATGCTGAATCGTCTCAGATGTGTTTTGTCTCTGACACCTTCTGTCCTCGCTCTGACAGCAGTGGCAGCAAAAAGGACCTTTTTTTACTCAGTATTTGATTATTCCTTTGTCCTGCCATGTTGTGATGTCTCCAGTGTGTAGCCCTCTGTTTCTTATTCTTTTACCCTCACTCACAAAAGGGCCACTTGCACACAGGAAACCAAATACACTGAAACTGTTGTTCAGTATTCAGAGAAAACTTAGTACCCTCCTGGTCAGTATATCCCTAAAATGAGGCACCTTTTTATTTTTGCAACAATTATGAATATGAGCATTTCAGTAGTTGACGAGTGTGTGCGAGCATGTGTGTGTGTGGATACCTGCTTGGAGCCTGTAGATATCTGGTGATACCCGATATGATGAGATGATGGGCTGTGTCAGGTTTGGACAAAACATTTGTGTCTGTCACATTGGCTGGGCAGATTTTTTTTCTGTAATTGGGGAAAACAGACCATTTACAATGTATGTCAGGGACAGAGAAACAAACTCAGTGCAGATTATATTAACTTCATCGGGCCTGAGTCGGGTTTGGACAAAGAAAACGTTGCATTTTGGGTTCGTGTAAGGCTCGGATCAGACAGAGATGCTGCCTGAGCCGCTCTCCAGTGTGTGTGTGTGTGTGTGTGTGTGTGTGTGTGTGTGTGTGTGTGTGTGTGAGTGTCCATGTGGATAGACCAATAATAGCATTATCAAGAGGATCTGGAGAGAGAGAGTATAACCAATTAACCTCTATTTGTCCATTATCTTTGTACATCTCTTTCCTCCATTTATATCTCCCTCACAGATCTTTGTACATCTATGTTGCCGCTACATGTAGGTAACCCTTCCATGCCTTGTTGAAATCAGTCCCCACTGTGAGGTATAAGAGAGGAAATGGGCATGACTGCATAGAGGAGAGGAGAGAAAGGCACGATAGAGGTTAAGGGTAGTGAGAGAAGTCTTAGAGAGCAGTGGGAAATGAGCAAAAATGTCAAATGAGATGAAGGGGTGAAGGCAGGGTGAGTTGTGGGTAGAGAGAGAAACGAGTGTAATGAGAGTGGAGAAAGAGGCTGAGAGGGAGGTGAAGGTAAGGAAGAATAAAGTTGACATAGGGGTAAGTGAAGGTAAGAGAGAAAGTTGAAGGAAGGGATAAGCCTCTAACACTGTAGGTAGCAGTAATTAGAGCGAGGCTTGTCCCCTGTGAGGCAAACACACACACACACACACACACACACACACACACACACGCTTAGCCTTTCATTGCCCATTGAGTCAAATAGGCTTTTATACCCCCCCAGTCCACATTAAGCATTTCAATGAAACTTATTAGCTCAACACTAATGCGCCTTCATGTTTCTAACTACTCCAATGCGCAGACATGCATATGCTAAAACATTCACTCACAAAATCACTGAGTTTCCACAAAGTCACCAGAAGTGGTAAACAGAACAGCAGACGAGAGACTGTAACATCAATAAATCCAGTGAATAAATAAAACATAAGGCATGTTTTAAGGTCACAGTTTGCCGGTTGGACATATTAACTATTTAGGAGCTTTGACTGTCCCAATTAACCACATCCTACTCACCACAAAGCTGCTGGGCTGTAAAAAGATCCTCAGTCGAAGAGAAAATACTGACAAGAGGAGACAGTGAGGGGAAAGAAGGCAGAAATTAAATAGCATTAACCACAAGTCAATGCTGGCAACGGTCTAGCAGTGGCAGCAGTGTAGGCTAAAAGACTGTGTTCATCTATGGCAGCGAAACAATCAACTGGAAGTGGTATCTTAAGCTGTTTTCAGACATGACCTGCGGATAAAGTCCAGAGAATCGGATCCGGACTTTATCCGTATTTTGCCTTTCACACAATCACAAAGCAGCGGGAGGTTCTCTGCACGGACTCTTTCTGACGTTTCTGCTGTTTGTATCACTGTTTGTCTGTTTCCAGATTTGGGAAGAAAAAGGAGGAGAAGAAGGAGGCGAAAGCTGCTCTGCAGCGACAGAAGTCTGACATCCTGAGTGATCATGAGTTTGAGAGGATGAAGGAGGAGAGAGAAAGGTGAGGAACCCTCTGGTCTTGAGATGATGATAATTTATTTTGTGGTCAGCCTCAGATTCTGTGTAGTTGTTGTGTCTTTTCTTGGTGTAGAGAATGATGTCACTCTTTTTCTGTTTTCCTCCTCCATCAAAGACGATTGATCGCCCATCTTCCTCATTGAACCCTCGGAAACTGCTTCATTAACACCTCTGCCATTATTTCTCCTGCTCTGCATTTAATTTGTTCCGTTCCCTCAATTCGTTCGATCACTCTCTACTTCTCATTTCATTCCTGAGCTCTTTACTCATGGTGCCCTTTGGAGCCATTCATTAAATTATGTTTCTTATGCAAAAGCAAACATTGAATATACAGTGAAAATAAAGATTTATTAAAAATATTTCCGTAATATTTGTTGTCCTAACCATCTCTCCATTTGTCTGTCAGAATTGAGGCAGGTCACCCTGAGCTGCGAGAGCCCCAGTCGAGAGACCAGCAAGGTGGCGGGTCCACGTATCCAGATGTTGAGGATGATGAAGCGGATCCCAACTACGCCAGAATACAAAACTTCAGGGATCGAGAGATGGGTCCAGTTCCGCAGCAACTGAGTCAGGCGCCTCCCTAC
This sequence comes from Hippoglossus hippoglossus, assembly GCF_009819705.1. NCBI lineage: Eukaryota > Metazoa > Chordata > Actinopteri > Pleuronectiformes > Pleuronectidae > Hippoglossus > Hippoglossus hippoglossus. The sequence continues at coordinate 6,358,863 of NC_047171.1, read as the reverse complement.
AATACAATTCAGCACAGCCATGCTCACGCTGCTTCCCCGCAAAACCCCTCTGCCTTTCCCGGACATGGAAATCATGCTAACGACCCCGGAGCCGTCCCTGATGATGACCACATTGACAGGCTGTATGCCAAGGTCAATAAACCGAGGGCAGCTGGGTCTGCCTCTCCTCCTGCGCCTGCCGCTGTCAATGACAGGTAAGGCACCGTGACCTTCTCTGGATATAATAGTCTGCAAAAGGCAGTGGCCTCTCATTTTTTAAGGGTGGGAGATGTTAAAGCTTGGGTTGGTAATCCTGGAGAAACTAGCAATATATACCTCAGCCTCCCATCCGCCCTCTCGTCAAAGCTACGCCCCCTAAACACTTGAACAGGCACCGCCTCACAACTGCTAGAAGACGACACAAAGAGTTTCAGAAACAAATTACCAACACTACCTTTATTGTGTTACGACAGTTTAACATGGTTCAGTAGTTTGACACAGTGACAGTATTGGTGCATTTCTTTTGTTAGATTTAGTTTAATATTGACCAGGAACCCTCTGATTAACTGGGGCGCTCTCCTGAAGCCTGGTTCCAAGGTGATCTCCCGGGTGCCCTGACAGGTTAAGCACCCAAAGATAACAGCATTGTCTCTATGTGGGCTCACCTACCACACGGGCCGGTGTTGAGATGAAGTGGGCTGCCAGCCAGGTGTCAGAAGCCGACTGTGGAACATAGAACGTGCCCAACAAACTGTCAAATATAAATACCCCCACTCTCCCTTCTTTGAAACCCACCTTCAACAACAACCACCCCCATCCCACCTATCCCTCTTCAGTTTTGCAGTGTATTATCTTGCTGATGCTTCATATTTCTTTCTACCTTCCCTCACCTACTCCTGTCTAAATCAAGTATTTCTGCCAGAGGCCGAGTGTGTGTGTGTGTGTGTGTGTGAGAGCGAGAGAGAGAGAGCAAAATAGAGATGGCGGTAGACAGACAATAAGAAAAGATTGAATTGTTTGTGCTTGCTTTGAGCTTCAGTATGAGCACATGTGTACTCAAATCCCCTCGAGCATGTGTGTGTGTGTGTGTGTGTGTGTGTGTGTGTGTGTGTGTGTGTGTGTGTGTGTGTGTGTGTGTGTGTGTGTGTGTGTGTGTGTGTGTGTGTGTGTGTGTGTGTGTCTCACTTTCTTTTGAATATATCTCCCAGTACTCTACACACACACTGAGCAAGTACCTTATTTCTGTACCTGTCTTCGATTGAGGGAGTAAACCGGTTTGATGGACAGTAACAGGCTTCATATACAGACGTTGTGCGTTTTGTGTGTAATTATGCAGACGCCTGACCTTGACTTTTCGAGAATACTTCTTCAAGAATATCATCAAAGGTGCATTGCTCATGCGATGGGACCCTGTACACTTTTAACCTTAGTTTAGTTTTCACCGATCTAAGACAACACAATGGCAGGTTCTCTAACATTTTGCATGTACACAATTCCATAGTTACAAATGCTTCTTTTTAATAGAAGTGTACTTGATATCAATTGTTGTCACATTGCTAATCTGTGTCTGTTTAGTTTAATTCATCCAGTTTTTAATTAGTAAATCTTTCCTTCCAACAAGTTGTAAAATGTCTTTATTTTGGAAACTTATATCCATGACCACAGCAGTACTGGCAAATAGCACTGTTCATTTATCACCACTTCCTGAAACCTGATGATGCAGACAGAACGAAATGCAGGTATTGGCTGACAGTTATCGATGGTGCCAGGGAAGAAGGTAGTGTGTCAGCGGTGTCTGTGTGCGCCCGCTCTGTGTTACTGTTGCGCCAAGGGAGGCGAGAGCCGTGGTGTGCATATGGGAGTCGGAGATAAACCAAATCGCAGAGGAGTCCCTTCCATCAGCACCTCAGCAAAGCAATGAGCCACACCGATTTACACACACACACACACACACACACACACACACACACACACACACACACACACACACACACACACACACACACACACACACACACACGGACACAGACACACAAACAGAAGAAGAACTTACTGCCCACAAATAAAGTTGTGTGTGAATGCAAACTGAAAACAAGAGTTGGTGTGAAAACAAGACATGGATATCAAAAGTGGCTCAAAAAAGCCAAACAATGAAACTTTGTAAAACACTATTGGCTGATATTCAACTGGCCCATCTAACTGCCTAGTTTTTATTTAGGCCCATTCAGGTACAGCTTAACAAATACCCAGTTAGTTTAGACAGTGGAAATAGATATCATCATAATATCAATCATGTAAAAACATATCCAAGTCGATCAATATACTATATAAGACTAAAGACTTTATGTCTTATATTTCTCAGATATTGTTCCATACATTACCTGAAAAATGGGAAATACACACAAATTGGGGGTAAGGGTGTTTTTATATCTTTTATTACTCATATTACAAAAAAGAGCAATGAAATCATCACTTAATCACACAATAAAGAACCAGCTAATGACCTGTTTACAAAGTTACAGATATTAAAATCTTAATGATTTAGTTGATTATAGAATAGGACAAATAATATATAGCGTGCACACATGCTTGTGTTTAAAAAGATGGGGCAAGGACTAATATGAAAAATAGAGGCATTTCAATAAAAGGGATGAAACTATGGAACAATCTTGAGGATGAGTTGAAAGCATTTAAAAGAATGAACATTATCTAAAGATTGTTTAAAAATAGAGATTTAGAAAAATATGAACTTTGATAATTGAAAATATGACAAATACATTTCTGTGATATCGACTTAGGCTTTATGCAGTTGTGTGTGTTTTTTTTCTCAGTAGTGCTACCTGTCGTTAATCTCTGGTCACCGACTGTCAGGGACACACAGTGGAGCTGCATCTGTATCAGCTATTTTCTATTGCCTCTGCGTGCCCATGCAGTGAGACGGCTCGTAAACGCAGACAGCGAGCTCTCATATCTGCAGGTGTCTCTGTGGTACGTGTGCAATGAAAAGAATCAAAACAAGAGGAAGTCAGTGGAAGCAGCTGCTGAAAATAAGGCCTGGAGTCTGTTTAAAACTGATGAACCTCAGCAGAGGAGCAACATTTAACAACAGTGATGAAGATGAGAGCCGATGAACAGATGATGCTCGGGTGCATGTTTGGTCGCCGGGACATTTTTGACCACTATGTGCGCTTGTTGTCTGTCCAATAGTCCAGCCCATTATTTTGTAGAAGATATATATATATATATATTTAGATCTTAAAGTATAGTCAGTCATATTCTCCAGCATATACGTGTACGCTCGTGTGCTTGGCTGCATCTATGTGCATCTCCGTGTCTATATGTGAGAGTTATTGGATTTTCTATCGTCGGTTGTTTGATTTAAACAGCTCTATTATGGACAGACAGTTATTTAACCACACACCGTACAGTGATATATCACACCGTCTGCTTCTCAACTAGCCCAGCACCTTTAATTCTAAAGGGCACAGCCAGCTTAATTCCTTATGCATGGCAGAGTTTAAGGCAGAGTCATTTAGTAAACCAATCACACACATGCACACTCACACTCACACACACACACACACACGCTTATACACACATGCACACACTCACACACACACTGTGAGAGACAGAGAGAAAAAGGTTGCACACACAAAAGCATGACTGTGTTTTAGAGCAGAAGCACGGATACATTCTCTCTCATACTCACTCTTATAAACAAGACAATATTTAATTATCCATCTCCCTGGATAATATACTCCACCACTTTCCGTCTCTGTTTTTCTCCCTGCCACTCTGCTCAAAGGAAGTAACGTTGTGTCATTGTTTAGTATGATTGGAACGCTCTCCTTTTAAAGCTGAGGGTAAACAATGTGCGTGTTTTCAGGCTGTTTTTTTATTGTTGATCAGATCTCTGAAGTCTACAGTGCAATGTTAAAACCTTTACAGTGTTTCATGTAGTTAGTTAAGTCATCGGGGGTCAAAAAGCCAGGTAAGTGTTGATGGACTGTTGCTGATGGTGTGTTCACAGCAAATGTCGCGGGTCAAAGTTCACCAGAGTTGAACTCCACGTGAAGCCACACGGTGGATTTGCTTCGCCACAGAAAGCTCATGGTGTATTCACCCCTCAGAAGTGAACAGGAGGCGAATGGTCACCACTGCAGCATTTGCGTATGTGTGACTGTTCTGTTGATGACACAATGTGATAGACATGGAACTTGCGTCATTCACATTCAAGCGGGAAAAAAATTGTGTGACGCGATGCCACTACATGTTGAGAATGAATGATGGATCCACACACAACAGTACCAACTTCTCCAGCATTTCCACAGCAGGTACAAGAGCTTTCTTCACATCAGCCTCCTGCTCTCCTCTTCTCTGGAGGAGAACCCAGTTGTCGCAGGTTGTTTACTTGCGTTGCTGGAGTTCGTAAACATGAATGAGGGCCCAGTCACACATACGTAAATGTATCCGGGGGCGAACCTTTGCCTCCCGTTCACTTCCAATCTGTGCGAGGGAAGACGTGAATAAAACATTGGCTTCTTGTGGCAAAACAAATCCCATCGTGGTTTCACGTGGAGTTCAACTTTGTTTAACTTTGTCCCACGGTATTCAGTTCACATTTGCATATGTGAGATCGGGCCGTGATCCTTTAGCCAAACCTACGCAACTAATGTGATGCAGAAATTCGCTTTGCATTTGATATGAACGCAGCATTAATTGATTATGATTTGGACAAACAGTCATGCTGTTAGCTTCTACCCTCCTGCAGCTCCTCTGCCTCTCGTCCATGTCAGTACCACGGATCCGAAGGCCTCAGTGGCTTCTATAGGGACGGAGGTAGTAAGAGAAAAAAGGGCTCGAGCGAAGGAGCTCTTCAGAAGATTCTCAAGTAGCCCTTCTCTGCCCACCTTCTGCATGCAAACACACACACACACAAACACACCCTCTCACACACACACACTGTAAACACTTACACACTGTCTTCCTCGCTCCCTCTCTTCCCCTCACTACAGCTGCTCCCTTCTTCTGCGCTCACACACTTAAGTGCATGTACAAAATGGGGGTAGTTACCATGTCAGATTCACACACATCCACACAGCCAGAGTCCATTTTCTGAAGTGACCACCTAAGCCTTGAATGAGTGCTGCCCTCAGCTTTCTTGAGTGGGTGCCCCTTCCCACCCTCACCCAACCACCACCACCACTGTGCCCCTCACAGGTTACCATAACAACCACAACCTCTGGCACTCCACCAATTAGAAAACAATCAGCCTGGAGAGACCAGAGTGGGGTGAGCTGGAGAGAGGGATGGAGAGAGGGGGAGAGAGGGGGAGAGAGGGACTGTTGCACATGCTGAGCAGAGAAGACAACATGAAAAGAAAGAAAAAAGGGAATTTGGTTAACATCTTACAAGGAGAACGCACAGCTCCTCCTTATCTCAGACGACTAATAAGAGTACAAATTATCATGAATTATATTATTATAATAATACGCCTTTGCTCATGATGCTGCTTGTCCTGAGACAGTGTCGGGCGAGGATGTGCGCGATGGATTGGTCACTGCGTTCACCATCTGTGAAATTGACACGACTGACTCAATGACTCAAGCTTGAGGCACGGTGACTGAATGCAATCTGTTCTGAAACGATAGGTGTCGCAGCCGAGAAAAATAAAGAAGAAACTGTTCTGGTTCTGGTTTGTTTCCTCCTGGAGCACTGCTTTGGGCTTGTACACGTTTATTTGCCTTGAAAAACTGGTAGTTTCCTACCCCCTCTGCCATCTCCCTCCAGGACACATCAGAATATCTCTCCGTATCTGATATCTGATCCCTTGTAAATCAGAGATGTCTGTAGAGACGGGCCTGTTAGCAGACTTAAGCCTCCACCTCAAATCCATGTGGCACTAGCCGCGCCACGCACACCAAGATACAAACGTTGGGAGGTGCCCAGCCCACTGAGATGACGTCGCACGCCAGGAGGGGATGGAGAGCATAAACCCAAGCTTTAGAGAATCCTGTTAATTCGACCCTGTGGTCAGGATTAAACCTGCAGCATGTACTGTTATTATAGGCTATGATTTATGTAGTGTTTTTATGTGAAGGAACTCTAAAGATTGTAGATTATCTGTTGCCAGTGCAGTCGTTGTATTAAGCTAAATAAACCTCTTCTGGAATGATGCAGTGTTTCCACTTAGATAACAGACAAAGTTCCTGCTCTGCCGCCCCCCCCTCCTTGTTGTTGTTGCTCCATTTGTATTTGTTTTGGGTTCGCTTGACTAAAGAGGATAAACATGTTGGAAGTGATTTTTGCCGTTGGCTTTCACCCGTCCCACCATCTGCCACTGCGAGAAACTCTGCAAACTTTTGCTGTTTGTACTGGAAGAGCAGCCGTCCTCTTACTGCTTTGTATCGTACACTAATACGCTTTCCTTCTGTTGAGCAATCCACCAGATTTCCTTGTAAATGTTACCCAATTAAAAACACAGCGTTGCAGTTGCTCGGCCTCTCGGTGACATTTATATCACAAACACTGGATTGATGACATGCTATGTAAAGACACATGGATTATAATTTACACAGCTGTAACATCTGCTGTAATGTCCCAAACTTATTGAAGCGTTAATGTATAGATTGTTATAGCCTTGTGAATGTGTGGCTGTGAACAACGTACACTCCCAAAATGTGCGTTAAGAGTCTGGAATGAAGACACACAGAGACATGGAGGGAGTTCATACAGGAAAGAGAGATGAGCTTTTAGCTTTGCTTGGCCAGTCACTGGAGAGGCTTTCTGTCCTCCATGTTAATTAATCAGACGTTCTCTCAGCTTATTGAGTGCCACATAGACACAAAGAGACACACACACACACACACACACACTTTCGGGGCTGCCAGGTTGTTCAGTGCAAGCGCGCTGTTTTCCACATCACTTTTTCTATGTAGATAATTAGTCTAGGTGGGGTGGAGCGGAGATTTAGGTGTGTGTGTGTGTGTGTGTGTGTGTGTGTGTGTGTGTGTGTCAGTTCGCAGAACACTGAACTGAACAATCAGTTACCATTGCCATTGTCGTGAATGCTTGTTGTTGTCACTTGCGTTGCAGCCACTGCTGCTACAGAGCACTGGTCACCTCTTTATTCAAAGTTTATTAATATTGCACAGACTGTGTTCAAATTACACCAGATCCGACACTACTCTTTCTTAGACCCTTTACAATACACATGCAAAGTGTGAAGCGGATTGACAGGTCTAGAGATAACCGATTCAGACACACAGACAGAGATTTCTGGAACTAGTGGATGGATAAAGCCAAACTTTCCCTCATCTCAGTCAACTTTTTTTTACCTGCAGCATATTTAAAGTCTCATTTATAAATGTGGGTACAAAGAATATCGCATTGTTATGCAAACTCATTAGAAAGGAATGTGGATTTCTTTAGCTCATTTAAAATCAGAGAGAAACAAGTAGATTCAAGGACTGTGACGGATATGAGAGAGAAGTTTGGAGTGTTTTGCAGCTAAAGGGAGGTAAAGTGGAAGGTTAAGTGGGATTAGGAATAGAGGGGAAGTAGAGTAGAGAAAGAAAAAGGGGGGAAAGGGGGTGAGACAGAAGAGAGGTACAGAAGGCCAGACTCGGTTCGGAGCTAAAAGAACAAATTAGTGGGTGGAAGTGCTACAGAAAAGAGGGGATTTAATTGTAAGAGCAGGAAGAGAGAGAGAGAGAGAGAGAGAGATACAGACAAGTGAAAATCGAGGACAACGGTGAGGAGAAAAAGAAAGAGGATAAAGAAAACGACTGAGGGTCAGTGCATGTTTAGAGCTTTAAAAAATGAAAGAGAAGAGGAATATTTGAAGGAGACAACATCGGGTCCGAATTTCTTTGGGGCTGCAAATGAGTCATGAATGGACCCAAGTAGATGCGGGGATGAGAAAAGGAGAACAGAAGAGTTATCGAGGGATTCAGAGGGGAGGAGAGGCTAAGTGGGTGTTTTGGGATAATTCGGCAGATGAAATGGGGGGGGGGAACGGGGTGAAGACATGCAAAGAGAATGGGGGGGGGGGGGGGTCAGTGAATTTCTTGGGCTGAAAGGGCAAACTAGACGGAGAAAAGGAGATGGGAACGTAGCAAATAAATGAAGGGAGATACTCAGAGGAAGAGGACTAAAAAAGAGAAACGAGAAGAGGTGGTGGGGGGGTGGGGGGGTAAAGAGTGTGTGTTTTCCGGACTCAAAAGCGTGTGATTCAGCTTGGCTAATAAGGAAAAGCTCTCAAGAGGCACTAGTCGGCTCCATCCCTTCCTCCCCCTTGCTCTCTTTCCGTCAATAGACCCTTTCTAGGTCTCTCCTTCCCCCTGTTGCACTATCTTCCTCTCATTTATGATTTCCGCCTCTCGTATTTACACAAGTAGTTCTCAATGAAAAAATAAATTCCATGCAAAGGACATCCGGCTGCGATGGAGCACGCACGCGGTAAAAGGACACATGGGCACATCCACTTAGGCTCTTAAAAGGACACACAAACACAACGGGCATGCTGAAAGTTTCGAGCCACAAAAGATGTACACTCATGACGGAGTTAGCTTTGTCCTTTCTCCATGTTATTTTCCATGTAAATTTGCTCTTCCTGACTTGTATCCTATACATATTTCATACAGCACGTCATTTAACTGTAATGCACTGCAGCTTTCTATCATATAACCTCGACTACAGATGCTAATTAGCTTCATATCTAACTCTGGCTCAGTTGTTGTGTTGTGCTTGGCTTCCATCAAGTTGTGTGTTTAGATAAACATTAAAGTTCATATTTGGTGTTGAAGGTTGAGCTGGCTGATTTTAGGAAAAGTTCTCGGGGGTGAAATTAATGTGGTTATGAGGACTTTGTCTGAGCTTATGCTTAATGGAATATAATTAAACTACCCTGGTTGAGTCCACAAATTCAACACATATTTGAATAATCAGCAAAGAAGAAGTTAAGGTCAGCTAGAGGGACTTCTCAAGGCTTTTGGATGATTAGTCCAGCTTGTATATCAATGTAACTAGAGTAAAATGGCTTCATTATATACATTTATTCTCTAGGTCTCTGCCAGTTTGTCAGTAGATCTTTTTTTATCTCTCATTTTGTGGGATTTGGTGACAGTCAATTAATCAGTTTAATTTGTCTTAAATCGTATACAGAGGTAGACTCACTGCTTTACAGTAAAACATAGAGCCCATTAAATAAAATGAGAAAATATGTATTGATATTCCACACTAATAAAAATCACCCGTACAGTGTATTTATGGTCAAGTTTGCTTTTAAAAGAAGATGCAACCGACATCAGGTCAACAGGCAGTTTGTGACTATGAAATCAATTCTATACTGTAGCTGTAGCTGCAGCCACTGAAATGCTTTCAGCGCAGGTGTGATATATATTATATATTTCCTTTCAAATTAGCAGTGGCTGAAGGATTCTGGTTGAGCTGGAGCTATTGTTTAAATGACCTGTTTGGATATTGCCTGATATCTTAGTTTTCCCTGCACTTGTTGTCCTGTACGATGTCTACGGAGAGAAACTTCCTAAACTTTCCAAAACCTTTACCCTGATCCTTCACCTGATATCGGTTGTTTTAAAGACAAAGACAAATAGCCAGTTCTATTGTTTATTATTACGAGGACTTGTCCCAAAGATAACACAGAGAAGGCTGAGCTGGCTACACGTTCACCATGAAAAGCCACAACAACCGGAATGTGTCATGTCGGGCTGGGTGTGTTCTTTCTTGCAATTTTCTGGTTCGGGTAGAGGTGGTTAAAAGTGGATACAACATATAGCAGGTTGAAGCAAATGTGAAGTAATTATGTGCTTTTTATTTCCACAAAATGAACTTAATCAACATAAACAAGCGAGGCGGTAGTAGTATATTCCCACGAATATGATTGTGACATTGATTTCTAATCCAATGTGTATTTTCAACATGTTTACAGCCTCACAGTCAAATCCATTAGAGGTTATGCGTTATATATAATTTTCCTAACTTTGCCTTGTGTAATGCTTTAACACGTACATGCCAGGTATCTCTGATTGGCCGGTTAAACCCTTTTTGTCGAGTATGAATCCACCTTCATCTACAGTTTGTGTGTTTGGCAGTGACATTAGGCAAAAAGACATCGTGACACACACACACACGACTGTTGAAGTCAAAGGAGAACGCAGAGCCAGACAGCTCGCTCTCTGAGTGTGTGCGGCCCGTTCACCACCTGTAGCGCTCCCTCTTTCTCTGCCTGTCACACACACACACGTACGCATACAGAGAAAGAAGTCTTGTCTAAATAATGTCATGCCAGATGATATTCAGTCTGTATATTAGCACACACACACACACACACACACACACACACTCACTGATTGTCATGACGATTGGATGCCAGCCTCCTTTGCCACTGCGAGTGTCTCTCTTACACACGCAGCCATTTAGACAGCTAGTCTGATTAATGTCATGGCAGTCGATAGAGCGCTAATTACTCCCCGTGCTTAGACGGCGCCACGGAAAGAACAGTGTCATATCCTGTCAGCCGCATTTAAAAAACATGTGTCACTTCCTGTTAGCCTGTAGAGGAGAAGAGAGCAACAGAGCCACCTGACAGCACACACCACATACACAACTGCAGTGTTATTACCAAGTCTTTCGTTCACTCAACCTCTCTCCCTCCTTTCTTGCCCCTGTCCGTCCCGTCCCGTCCCCCCCCCTCTGACCCACCTGCCGGAATTGGCGATCTTTTGTTGTCAAACTTCATTAGCGGAGAAGTCGGCTAATTAGAGCCAAGCAGAAGCTTGGGAGATTAGGAGGCGGGAGATGATGGAAGGCGAGACGAGTGGGGGGAAGTGGAGGCAGGGGCAGAGGAGATGGAGATGAGCAGATGATGAAGAGATTAAGATGGGGAGGAGAGATGGATGGTGTCGAGTTGGGATGGAAACGACAGCGGTGATGATTACCTGTGCAAACCGTGGAGGGGTAGGAGGAGGCGAGAGAGTGAGAAAAAGGTTGAGTGGAGGTGTGAGAGATGGAAAATGGAAAGAGTGACGGAAATTTACTGCCCTTAAAAATAAATATGTGAAAAGAAAAGAGAAAGCACAGCAGAAACATCAAAATGACGGAACACACAGGATGGAGAAATGTAAAGAAAGCTCAAACCCATGTCCCCACGTGATGGACTGTAACTCACACCGACTACTTTGTTGTGTTATTTTTAAGCAATCCCATGCGTGTGTGTGCACGTGTGTGGGTGTGAGTGTGTGGGTGTGTGTGTGTGTGCAAGCAGGCGAGTAAAACAAGAGATACAAGAGTCAGCGAGAGACAGAGATAATGTATCGACCTGCTTCAGTTGCTGTGGTCTGCTAACGATCCTCTACTCTACAACTAGACACTGGGGACTACACAGACACACACACACACACACACACACTCACACACTCACACACTCACACACTCACACACACACGGACCAGCATGCATTTGTGGACATTTGGAGGGAAAAAGACAACTCCCTGTCGTCATCATCAGTCAACATTAAGCTTCATTTCCTACATCGTTCTTCCCCGATTACTATCGACTGTGGTCTGAGGCCCCGTCAGAACCCAGAGATGACACTGACCCTAGAATCATTTTTACACTTTGCTCCTTAATGAGGTCAGATGGTTGAAATACAAATTAATTCCTTAACTTTTTTAACACCATGAAGAATTATATTGCAGTTCAATTTAATTAAGCAGTCGTGTATAATTAAATTCATGATATTTGTATCCTTGACTTATCTAAAGGTCCCCGCATGTCACTTGAATAGGAAGTCGATGTTCATTTAGGCCACATCCATACAAACGTTTTGTTTGAATACAGTGTTTTCAAACTCAAACGATCTAGGCCCACACAAGCTTTATAGCCTTGTAATATTAATGCCCGTGTACACAGGATTTCCTAAATAGTAGCTAAAATGCATTATTTAACTGCACAACAGCTGTTAGCAGAGACATAAGGAAACACAACAGCAACACTTTGTAATTGAATATCCATGTTGTGTTCAACACTGGCAGCTGAGGATGACGCCGGTTGTTTTCTTCTTGAAGGGTGTCATATAACAGGAGTCTCACAAAGCAGCTTAGGCTACGTTGTGACCCAAAAGACCCAATCAGCAAACGGTTGTGAGTTTCTACGTCATCGCTTCCAAATTACCACATTTTCCGCCCGTCCGGACTAAAACGCTGCCCCAGAGTTTACAAACTTCTCCGTTTTAGTGGCTCTTTCGCCCGGTTGACTTCGTGAGCTTCCACACTGCCTGCGTGAGCCGCACTGTCACAGTCATCCCTAACTCTGACATTTCTAAAGAACATTTATTGTTTGCCGCATTGATCAGCGACAGCAGGACGCAAAGTCGCACATTTTTCTACTTTCTTAAAAAAAGGGGCTGAAGAAGGCATGCATGTGTTTACAGTATGCACCATCTCTTAAGCTTTTCAATCAATTGCAGTTTGTTTTCGAGCTTTATTGATTTTCCCAAATTGCCGTCATGACTTTGTGTTTGTGCTAATGAAAGGAAATCTGACTTTTACTACTTTCTCAGAAGGTCAACAGCTCTGCAAGCCGGGCACATTTTTATCCTATTAAAGTCTTGTGTATGTAGAGGAGACTAGACTGGACGTCACATGTGTGTCGCATGTATGTGTGTCATCTGTATGTGTGTCGTCTGTAGTTCTTTGGACATTTTCATTTCAGATTTATGAAACCTTTTCGCTCAGTCATCCGTCAGAGAGCACTACAAATATTTGCTCGACCTTTGCTTCCTCTCTGCGTCTCTCTCTCTTCCCTCTTCTTTTATAGTGCATCCATCTTTTCATCTGTCACTGTCGTCCTTTCTCTAAATCCCTAATTCATTTTTCTGATGGAGGGAAAATGCAGATAGATCTTCAGGTGCTTATGACAAATCGCAGTGTTTTCTTCCAGACTGCAGCACTGGTGTTGGTTAATGGATTCGTCACATCACTGCATGGATTTGAATTATTAATTATCTTGCAAAGCCAAGTCTTAAGTCCAGGCGGGGCTGATAATAATGCCTTTCCAAGGTTTTTAGATGTAACACAAGCATTAAAGATTAAATGAATAAAACATCTGTCAGACAGTTTTGTGCTTAGTGCATTGTTTCCTGAATGGATTGTGTTGCCACAGGAATTGATAGATCTCACATTATGTCATTAGAAATTAATGGGAAATATACATGACCTTTGAACACATATTACATTTCAACCCTGCCCCAATGCCAGACTCTTATAGACGGCAAGATCCCAAAATGAATTTAAAACCAAACCAGAGAGGATATTACAGAAAGGTGTGACTTGGAAAAAAACAAGAAATTGTACCTCTTATAACCAGTCTTGTAAATATTTATAGGCTTTAATGACGAGGATGTATTCCTTTACCGCGGACGTTGATATATTTAAGGGCCCATCTCACCATGTTATTAATGGAACAGAAAGTCTTAATTATTAATAGGAGCATTATTAACAGCTATGCCGAGTTTCCCGGCCTGATTTTAAACATTTATAGAATTATTATTGGTGTGACAGAGCAAGAGCAAGAGATTGATCTCCCTGTGTGCGTGCATGTGTGTGTGCGTGTGTGTGTGTGTAGGTGAATAGGCAGAATTTTTTCCCACTGAAATAAGCCTTTGCTTTCATTTCGAAACATATGACTCATTATTGTCGGCTTTACAATCGAACTATAAAATTTGAAATGTATGACACGTATCTGAAGTCATTCCTGAAGTGGAAGTGTCAGCAGGTCATGGATACACAGTCACACTGTATCACACACAAGCACATGGACAACACCACACTATTTGGCTGCAGCCACATGAACCAAACCTTCTGTTGTTCAGTGACCACAATGGTCGTTAAAAAGTGAAGTCATGTAATTCTACTTCTTTTACAACATGTTTCTCCACAGCTAATCAATGACTTTCTCAGTTACAGAGTATGTGTGGTAATTGAGTGTGTGTTTGTGTGTGTGTATGTCCATGTTTATCATATTTATTTCTTCTTGGGCCCACCCTCTTCCTTTTATGTGGGGTCATAAATCGTATAAAATAACCTGTGTGTGTGTGTGTGTGTGTGTGTGTGTGTGTGTGTGTGTGTGTGTGTGTGTGTGTGTGTGTGTGTGTGTGTGTGTGTGTGTACATGCACGCTTAGGAGTGTTTATGTGTGTATGTGTCTGTGTGCATAAATGAATGTTGTGTACATTTTACTGCCTTACTCTCCCAGGCCCTCTGTCAACAAATCAGACCAGAGGGTGAGGGCATGTGCATGTGTGTGTGTGTGTGTGTGTGCGTGTGCATGTGCGTGTGTGTGTGAGCATATTTGCATGAATTGTGTATCATCTGGGCCTCCTCATGAAACAAATCATTCCTACCGTGTCGATGAACATGGAAAAGCACAGCAAAGAAGAACATGCTCAAGCTGGACTAGAGCGGAGTAAAATGTAATAGAATGTGAGAATTCAACGTTCAAATTTCACCTCAAACAAGCGATGATATAATTGTACAGAGCTGTGTAGAAAAGTGCTGTGTGTGAGCAGTGCACCAGTTTATTTCTGTCTGTCTCTGTTACGTGATGGCCTTGTGATGAGCTGCCAGTTTGCCTCAGGTGAATCTCTCTGACTAACATTCTGGGTCACTACAGTCGCTGTGATGCTGAACAAGGTGCTGAAGATGATATATACAGTATTGAGATGTTTTTTAAAAAAAAGACATTTTGGATCTAGAAAAGGGCTTTTTGTGTGTTTACGTTACGTGAAGGCCAACGTTGGTTCTCCTACGCATTTGGAAGGGAAGGGGTGATGCAAGTTAATTCAATTGGTTGCAATCTGCAACTTTGCCCCTAGATGTCACTAAATCCTACACACTGTACCTTTAAACCGAATAAGAGACAGGTCAAGCTACAGTAAAAAAAGCCGTGTTGGTCATGGGGTTCATTTCGCTGCGCTCTAAATCTACTCTTTGCACAGTAGATGCTGTGTTACTGCTGACACAGCTCTCTGTCTCTCCGCAGCTAGAATATTGAGCAGAAACACACACACACACACACACACACACACACACACACACACACACACACACACACACACACACACACACCGATCCACAGACTGACAGTAGATTGTGTCTCATGCAGTCCTAGATACAGTCTATGCTGGGCATAAATGCAGTTTTTTCTCAGTCTACTATGTGACTCCAGTACCTCCAGGGAATTTTATACCAGACACTGAATGAATGAATGAAAAGCTGGCAGTGCACTGTATACTCAGTATGTCATTCTATGTCATTTTAAATATTAAAACATTGTCATGAAAATGAATACACATAATAAAAGAAGACGGAGAGTAAAGAAGAAAAAAATCAAGCCAAGTCATGTTTTCTGAAACATGAGTGTACATCAAATGTAACAGATGTGAATTGTAACGTGTGACCAGACGACATGATTTCAGAGCTGTGGATATTATACACTCATTCTGACAGATGTCGGGTTTTAAGGTTTCAAAGAGAGGTGGCCTAACTACATAAAAGAACAGATAGGGACGGGATCCGAGAAACACAAATGTGATGAAATTACATTTTGGGTAAATTAAATAGCTGGAAAAGTGTGATTTAGCATATTCAAAAAGTGCTTTTAATGTTTTAATGTTACAGTAAAGCTATTATGTTTAAGGTAGAGCAGCTCTATTAAACCCTAAGTGCTTTTGTTTTCATGAAAGTATCATTTCAGAGGAATAATTTAGTTTTGAATAACATGCAGGTTCTTCTGTTGATGCTCACTATGCTTAGAATGAAGCTTCCATGAGTAATAATTAGGAACCCACTGACCATATGTTCTCACTGTAACTCTACTTGTTAATCTGTTATCGACCTCAATGTTCTCACTCTGATTTTAAATTACTGCTGGTATGTGATATGATGTAATTCAATTAGTACCCTGCCGACCGTCAGCACTGTGGAATGTTTCTGTCAGGCAGACTTGTGACGCATTTTATTCTTAGCTAATCTGTTTATTCGGTCATTGTGTATAGACACTGAATCACTGAAAGGCATGTCTGAGAGAAAGACACACACACACATACACACACACACACACAAAATCAATGCTAATGGACAAAAGCAATTATTTTCTTAAAGGAAATTATGCTTTCATGAGTTCCTTATATGTTTTCTTTAATTGTTTTGTGTTGAGCATGTGTATGAGTTAGTCAGTATGTGTTTGTGTCTTTGTGTTGTGTGCATGATGACTGGCTCTTGTCTAATAAGTGTTTTCTGAGCATCTTCACAGTCTCTCACCTGGACCAAGACCCCTTGAATATCCTAAGCATTGGTCCAGGATTTACTCAACCTCACTCTAGCTTAAAACTACCACTAAATCTTACCAAAGTGTAGGTGAAAATAGGTGGAATAAGATTTTCAGTTGTTACAAAACTGGGCATGTCCAGTTTCACAGGAACAGGTTGACACTACACAATGCCTGGGTAGAAAAAGCAGAGAGTGGGTTGCTATGTTTCAGACGTTTCACGAAGCCTGATGTCT
This sequence comes from Hippoglossus hippoglossus, assembly GCF_009819705.1. Taxonomy (NCBI): domain Eukaryota; kingdom Metazoa; phylum Chordata; class Actinopteri; order Pleuronectiformes; family Pleuronectidae; genus Hippoglossus; species Hippoglossus hippoglossus. The sequence continues at coordinate 6,342,299 of NC_047171.1, read as the reverse complement.
CATCAATGTGTTTTTCCTCCTTCCACCAACTTCGTTCATGAAATATCACGCTGCAATTCTAATGGTGTATACGGGAACATATGTGTATGATATGGTTTTCCATATTTCCATTATGTGTGGGTGAGTGAATATGTGTGTGTGTGTGTGTGTGTGTGTGTGTGTGTGTGTGTGTGTGTGTGTGTGTGTGTGTGTGTGTGTGTGTGTGTGTGTGTGTGTGTGTGTGTGACTCACAAGGGTGCCCAGGGTTCAGTGCTGTTGATATGCTGCGTATTTCCTCTGTTGACAGAGAGAAAGAATATTCATAGAATGATTGATGTTTCTGTTTCCCTGTCTCTTGGTGAAGCAGATATAGATGTAGGCTGTCAGAACTATTAGGAGGCAGATTGTTGTGCATGTATTTAAACAATAATCATTCCTGCAGCCAGTTCTCACAATTACATTTTTGTTTCTATGAATATTTGTGTGCGCGTGGTTGTGTGCAGCTACCTTACTCTTTCTGTTTGTGTGTGTTTGTGTGAGTGTAGCAGTCTGGACAGGATCCAGCAGCTAAGACGAGAGTATCAGCAGGCGAGGAGAGAAGGAATGGTCCCGCCTTATGAGGAACTGGACCAACGACGCAGAGGGCACGAAAACGACGCACACAGGGTAAGGAGCTGAAACACACACTGGTACACAAGTGTAAATATGGACACACAAAGAATCGTAAATGGACAGTGAAGTCCATTTAAATGTCGCTCAGGTTAATAGCCTCATATTCTCTAAATCTGAACTTTCTTTTCTCTCGCTACATGTGTTAAACTTTTCATCAGTCTTTACATGAGATAGTGTGTGCTTGTGTCAGTACAGTGTGTATTTGTGTGATGTCTTACTACCTATCAGCCATCAGAGTGATCACTGCTGTTTTTGCGTCTATCGAATGATCAAAGGCCTTTTATCTGTTGGTCACACGCTGCTGTTTGACGTGACCTGTAGGCACTGAGCTGATAGACTGATATGATCCACTTCACACTCACACAGTGGAGAGTAGCAGAGGTTTTGCTTGTCATCCTGCAGGTAATGTTTTTCAATCCTAATCACATCCTCACAGATTCACTTCTGAGCTCAGAGAGCCTGAGTCATGATGTAGAAAAGATCCAAACACGTCTGTGATGCAGTATTAACCATACATTATCAATGTGCTAACAGGAAACCACCTCCCACACGGCTAGTGTTAGCTTCCTGAATAACACTATGAAAGAAAATGATAACAAAAAGAATTCCATTCACATGCAATAGCTGTAGTTTGCAAAACATCTGGGTCAAAAATTACAGACGGAGCTACAACAGTCTCCAACTCTGTTTGAATTTGTTTGAAGTTGCACAAAGAAGTGAGCAAGTTGAGGCTAATATAAACCACCACACAGTAAAAATAACAGTTACAAGTCAAAGTCCAGCATTTAAAAGAAAAAATAAATATTGTGGTTATGGCCTTGAATAATTCAATGTAAGAGCATGAAGGAGAGAAAACATACTTCTGGAAAATGTGGAAGTCAGCTGAGGAGCTGATCTTCTATGTGACCCGGGAAACGTTTGCCCTCACACAGCTCAAGGAATGTGGCCTCATGCATCCCAGACCACCTCTGAGTGTTTGAATCTCAAGATGCATTGAGGACGCGTTTCCATTCACATGCTTGCAGCTTGTGATTGGGTTAGGGTACGGCTTAGTGTTAGTGAAGCATCCCAGGAAACTTCCTAATGCTTTAGTAACAATCACATCTCAAATGCTTCCTCAATTTGTACCTGGGTGCTTTTGAATCTTTTACTGAGAGCTGTTCACTTGTGATCAGATCGCTCAGGACGGATGTTAACACCTGAACCGGGTCAATATGTCCCTTCTTACCTGCTGCTGTTCATTGTTCTATTTCTTTATTCACTTGCATGTTACTGGTTAAACTGATTGAGAAGAGCAGGTGTAAAGTGAAATCTGTGAAATGTTTGACACACTTGTGGTTTATTAATGGTTCTAAGAGGATCTACTGCAATGTTTCTACCACTTTTACAGAAAATCATTTATTTATACAACTCTTTAATTTGTCTCTCTGCATATGAACATGGGTAAGAGGACAATCTGAGACTGAGACTTGATGTCATGGAAAATCTCAATTATATTGTGGTTATTGTTAATGAACATTTAATCTCACTCAGGGACACAGTAAAAGTGCCACTGAGTACAGTCTGTTTTTTTCAGGAAACAGAAAATGCCTGATCTTTTTTTGTCTTACCTCCAAACCAACCTCACTGCAGTTACATCAGTTGCCTCCTGAATTTCACCTTGCTTCTTCTTGTCACACTGATATTCAGGCCTCCAGGGCTTTCTGAGAGAGAAAAATATTGAAAATCATCCAGAGCAACTAAAATTAGTTCTTCACAGTGGAGCTAGAATTGATCTCCTGTGACAAGTGGACGGGTTTATTGAAGCATATCATGGTTTAACCACTGCAGCTTGATCAACACTTCACTTCAGCTCAGCTGGACAGAGACAGAGGCTTTACTTCCATGAACCTGGAGGCTGTCAATCATCATTATGCTAGAGCTAACAGAAGAATACAAAATAATTGAGTGCATTCATTTGTTGTTGATGAGCATTTCATAATTTAATCATGAATTTAATTACTGTTGTCACAGAATGTTCTGGTATAACAGGTGGAGTCATTCCAGTCACTGCGGTCATTTAAACAGACTGTCCCTCCACTATTTGTTCTTCAGCATCACCACATATCAGAGTTTTCTGTCTGTTAAAGTAGCAACAAGAAAATCTTTAAAATTAGGTGGATTTTTTAAAAAGAGATAGGGATAGAATAGAAGGAGGTAGAAGTATTGAAAAATACTTTTTGGGTGATTTTAAAAGGGAATTAAATGAATTCATTAAGCAAATGACAGAACAGATATGGCCACTCTAAAAAGCTAGTGCTGTAGAATCTGTTTCAAGGTAGACACAGCATTTCCCATTCAAATAAAAATATAAATTGTAAGAGGCAGCAACAGGTGTAATATGATGCTTGTTGTTGAAGTTCAGTTTCCAAGATTTTATTTCCTGATCCACAATTTTCGACCAAACAGTCAGATTAGTTCATAATGAAAATCTTCAACATTGAATAATTGAATCATGTTCATCCAAAGTTATACTTGCTGCACTTTAATTCAAATGTAAGAGTCATTTGGTTTGCGACCAGCGAGAGGCAATCTCCTTCACCCCGCGATCGATAACCGCATGTTGCACCGTTCGCTGCCTCCAAATTAGAAAACTTTTCTGTTGTTTGTAAAACGTCGGAGAATAAGGTTTGAAGTTGGAAATTAAACAAAGGAAGAGACAGATCAGTAGCAGTTGCTACGGGGTCTAATAAGCTTCTCTCATTAAGGATGATGCATTAATTAAGGCACAGGCGATTATTTACCTGACTGACTTTCTGTGCGAAGGGTAGGGGGAGAAGTAATGGTTATGGAGGTGAGCCGACAGCAAACTAATTCAACTTCACTTTTATGGTTTTGTTTGTTTCTCCTTAAGTCCTTTTTATTTTTGTGTAGGATTTGCTGAATTACTATGAAATGGAAACGCATTGGGAACTTAAGTGTAGAGAGATAAAGGTAGACAGAAAGGGAGAGAGTGAGTTCTTCATGCAGTGTTGCCTCAATGTAGAAAGCGTGTGTGTGTGTGTGTGTGTGTGTGTGTGTGTGTGTGTGTGTGTTTTCCCCTTTGGCTCCATTACCATCTCGTTGATTCATGGTTATGGGTTAGCTGTCTCCGCTAGCAAAATTATGTTTGCCTAAAAACAATTATCAAGCATCAAAAGCCACACCACAAGTTTGTTTCCAAGTGAGTGCATTGTGTGCTCACGGGTGGGTGTGTGTGTGTGTGTGTTTTGGAAGACAACAACAGACTTTCTCCCGAAGGAGAGGGGATCTAAATCAACATGGTGCCGTTGTTGTTGTCACATATACACACACACATACACGCACATACACACACACACACACACACACACAGTGCCACACAGAGGGTCTGGAAGCCAATTGCTATGGTGGGCGGTGCGACACAGCCTTTATTATAGGATTTAATTACAATGAAAAGCTTTCATCAAGTTTGTTCCTTCGTGTACTTTAGGCTGTAATATGTGTGTTCATTTACAGTTCGTCGTTTAATTATTAATGGTATCTTACAGTGCGATGCAAAATATAATAGCATGGAAACCTCCGATTTTGAACACACTGCACAACAATGTTTTATTATTGTTTCATCTCGAGACTTAATGTTTATGTGGTGAGGGGTTTAGTGGTCCTATGCTCAGTTCTGCACCTGTTTTCTTCTTCTTCATGTTATCAAAGGGCTTCCCTGTAGCTTGTGAGTAGAGCCACCGTCTGCCTGAGTAGCTGCTACAGTCACTGGAACAGTTGGGGGATGGAGTGCTTTGCTCAAGAGCATTGTAATGGTCCTTTTTTTCCTTACTAACAGTGCTTTAAACTGATTTTAGCTTTAAAATCAGGTTTGAAAAGACTGTGAAACTTCATGCTCGTGGGAATTGTAGGAAGGTTTTCTCAGTGCGTCCTCATCGTGCGTCACACAGTAGTTTCAGGGGAAAGAATGTAGGACATCTGAATAAGAAGAGCCACTTAGCTGCCTAAGTCACAGACTAAACCACCTCCACAAGTATTGTCAAACAAGAGTAAATGTGTCTGAAGTGTTTTATATTTCTCTCAATCCATAGGTGATTCATCTCTTTATCAATCTCTCCGATTCACATCTTTGTCTTTCTGTCTGTCTTCTTTTGATTCAATGTTATTTAAAAATAGAAATCCCTGTGCGTACATAATGAAAACAGCTTAGTGTTAGAGGTGTCAGCGGACCATGAAGCTAATATTTGTTCTTGTATTGGAGCCAACCTTAAGATCTATTCCACTATTCCAGTGAATATGGTTTTCATCAGGGGAAATGGCAGAAAGCTTAACTACTGTTGAATAATGTTTTCTAGACCCATTTACAAAATTCAGCAGCAGGCGATGGCACCTTTGTTGGCAAGATTAATAACCAGAGTTACGTTTGTGACCCTGTCACTTCCTCGGCAGTGTTTGAGGCAACACTGCATGAGGAAGACCCTGTCCTCCCAACACAGACTTTGTTGCTCTTTATGCTTTGTTCCCTCACTTCCTCCTTTGCTCTCAACATGACAGAACTACATTGATATACATTATACTACATGGTAGGAGGCGTCTTTTTTAGCCTTTTGATTGTTTTCACACCTCAAAGTCCAGATCAGGGTCTGAACCAAGGGTCATGTCTTTGTTACACTGTTTACTTTTGATCCAGTTCACATTGCATATTGCAATATAGGGAGTGCACATAAGACTGTTGTATGACAGAAGGACATCCTGTCATAATCATCTGTGTAGGCTCTTTGAACACTGGGTGTTGTGAGTGTTGATGGTGCCTCGTATCAACAGATTGGTGACAAATAAGGCTCAGTGGTCCGTCTTTGATCAAGGTGAACACGATGCCCTGTTCCCTGTTACAGGAGAAAAGGCTTTTGAGAATTCAAGCTAATTGTTGCTTTGTGTATTGCTATGACAACCCTCGGTAGCGCCAGGACCATATTGTGATCAAAACATCAGGGGACCATTTTCCTTTTGCTTTGACTCGATCAACAAAATATATAAAGTTCTCAATTTAATTACTGTAAATTGTACTAAGTGCAGTTAAAATGTCCATAAAGGGTTCTAAAAAATAATAGATTTACGAAAATAGCTTATTAGTGTTGGCAAAACCAAGACAAACACTTGAAGTAATTTGCAAGATGCCAATGACGTGAATTTAAATGACTCTCGATGACATAAGAAAGTGAAATGCTTTGTGTTTTATGTCATATGTGTAGCACAGCTGTGCAGATCTCACTTGTGCAACAAACAAGTCATTGGGATCCATCTGTTTCTCTGCATCTGCTCACACAGTTCAGCATCAGGTTGCTGACTTGTATTGAAAGAATGAAAGGGGATGTAGATCCTGTCCAGGTTTCCAGTCTAACATAGTTATAACAAACACAGACAGAAGAACACAATCACTCTCATATTCATACCCACAGAGAATTTCCATTTGATCTTATCTGAATATCTGCGGACGATGAGAAGAAAACCCACAGAGGAACAGGGAGAACATGCAAACCCCTCACAGAGAGATGATAAGTCTCAGAATTAAGGGTTTTGTGGGTTTAGGAAAAGATAAAACTTCCCTGTCTGATTCATTTCTCTGTATGGATAATATCACAATGCGTGTGTGCCAGTGTGTCCAGCCAGCTGTTTCCCTGCAGTTCTTTATTCTTTCCAGTCGACAAAATGTTCTTTCCTTCTAATGAGGCTTTGAATTCAGGGGGAACAGAATCCAACTGGAGAAATCTGAATGTTTTCATCTATTAATTTGATATTCCATTTCTCATTCACACACGTAAACACTTGTACGCATTCACGCGAGAGGTCTTCGTGGAGGAACATGTATTCCAATAAGTTAAGTCAAGTTGTGTAATGTGTTTTTATGTCCTCCTGAAAACCAAAATCCAAGTTCACTTTTGACTTTGGAGTGACCGTATCGTTTCTCTTTTACCCAGAACGATTCAGTGTTGATGAGACGGAGAAAAGGTTTGGCTCAGTCGAGTTTTCTGTCAACTTTTCCAGTGTTTGCGTAGCATAGCAACACACAAGTGTGAATTTAACAAAATTGACTTTAATGGTTATCGTTTCTCATACAGAAGTCAACCCTTTCATGATAATGTTACATTCACCCTCCCTTGTTCTAAACATAGCACCTATTAAATAGTTTTCCTGGAATTGTAGTTGTGGCGGCAGCCCTTTTTCTGTGCATTCCTGTGGAGATAATCATGTGCAGGCAACATTTGAAAGCAGACGACACTACTGTCTTCGAGAAACACACATGGAACAGATATAGCTTGGCTGTCATTGGTACTGAAAATTAAAATGGCTAAATGATCCTGGACATACAGCAACTCTGGCAGAATGTGTGCCGCTTCCAAATGTCGCCCATGCAGAGTTATAAGAGGATCTTGTATCACATCCTGTTGATTGAGACTGAATTCCCTGTTCTGTCATAGCTGCATCCGGATTCATTTTTGCAGAGTGTGTGCGTGACTCAGGAACCTCTTTTTGTCTTTGGTTCAAGGTCTCCGTCCCCTGAACTGGGTCCAGTATTCTCTCTGACCTTGTCACTGTTGCCATCCAGAGACAGGCACACCATTGTGTGACTCACAATAGAATTTGGGAAAAATCCCAGGGCACCATTCCCACAACCTTTCTTATTTTTTACGTGGTACAGTCTTCGTCAACTGTGTGTGCTCCCTGTACAGTGGAAAACATTATTTCCTCAACTTCCCTTTTACTGTCCATGACACCGTCGTTTAAAACCACCAGCACAGACACAAGCCTTAAATAGGTCAGAAATGATGGGACACTGACACAGACTATTGACTTGGGCAAAGACAGAAACCCTTTTCACCATAATAGCACGAATTAGTGCCACAAACTGTATGTATGTGGGCACATTAGTCATGAGTATCACCCACTGAGACCTATGACTAACACGCAACACAGTTTTGTTTTTCCTCCATCCTGTACAAAGCAGAATAAAACAGTGGCGAAGCAGAGACTGTCTCTCTCTTTGGAGCACGGGGTGAAGTGAGGTCTCTGATTCTTAAGGTGATGTTTTCTTGTCCTCTCAGTGTTTCTCACACTTCTAGTTTGTTTTGCCAGATTGTAATTCTGGGTTTGAGCTGAAGCCCTGTTGTGATACATTGTTTTACAAGTCTTGTAAAACTTTACGTCTTCGGTCGGAGATGCTATTAGAACGTAGTGTTTCCTGAATAAGAGCATGGCCATTACAGGATGTAGTCTGATGTAAAGTTGGTTAGAGAAGTCATGCACACATATAAAGCTCAGTCAGCGCAGTGCAGGCCTAAGGATAGTGACATTATTTCCATTGATTTGGTTATACACTCAAACAAATTGGACTTTAATGAAAGGATGAGATTTAATTGCTGACTCTGAGCTTTAGGGGTGTGTTCACATCAATATTGAGTGAACAGTAGTATCGGATGAGCTGCTTTTCCAATAACAGTCCCTTTGTTTTTGAGCATTTCATTAAGAAAATCCTCTCAGAGACGGCAACCAGCACTTTTAACGTAAAAAAAAGGTGATGTGGCTCTTTTAATGGCCAAGTCAGTCATGTGGCCTCAGTCCAACTGGGTGTTTCCCTTAATCAAGACGAAACTGAAGGTAAGAATCCCAGAAACAAGCAAGAATGGAAAATGGCTGTGTCTCAATGTCTTTTGATGACTTCAGCACATTATTGATACAGACGATTTAAGTTAAGACTTTGGCTGATCTCCATCAAAAGAACAAAAGACCTAGTTTGATGATATTGTGAGGCAGTGTGGTATCATTGTTGTCTTCACCACCATTGAGTATTCATGTTACGCAGCAAATGGCAAGTGAGTGATTGTGACCCAGTACAAGTGATCAGTACAAACAGTGGAAGGGAAAAACATTGAACTGTCTAGCAGAGTGTTTTTCCTTCATTATACGAAGTTAAAAGCGGATGTGACACAATTAAAAATCAACCAAAATGAAACTTATCTCATCTCTCTGGGTTTGAACATTGTTGGAAGCATTTTTGATATTGTAAGTACGCAAAGTCAACAGGATGGGTCTCTTCGTTTTTTATACATTTTAATGAAGAATTGTTACATATTATATCTTTTAGTTACACTGTGTACTTTAAATAGAAAGGGTTTAGATTTTTTTTTTCAGTGTCAAACCACATGCTTTAGTACGGAGCCAACAGAAAACACGTCTCTGTCCTGACACTATCTGACTACACTAGTGGTTTTTGGTAATCCACATTATTCAACATTTACAGGTGATAATTCCAATAAAAGGCTTTTATTGGAATTATCCTTGTTCCATCATATTTATTAAAAATATATATTTTGTCCGTTGCATGTGGCTGTTCCTGGCAGACCTTTATATTTGCCATTTTATAGCCATGCATGCAGGGGCAGACAAAAACTCCCCGGCCCTCCTTTTCTCTTTCCACACACTCACACACACACTCAACCCTTTTCTTCGTGACCTCGAAAGTGTTCCTGTGATTTCAGCCATTATAAAACAGAAATAGGCGCACTACCTTGGGTGTTTTATAGGTGGACAGGCAGGGGATCGAACCTCCACCCTCCATTGGCAGAAAGGTACTGCAGTAAACCTTGTAGCTGAGTGCGGCTCTTTGTTAAAACAGACAGGGTTAAGAGAGTTGTTTGTGCTCTACTTAAAAACTGTTTTTCATCCAGCTCTCTCTCTCTCACTCTCTCTCTCTTCCCCTTTATTCTCTATTTTAATCTCGTTGTCCATCACATTTGCTCTGGTCCGTGTTCATTCAGCATTATCTCTCTTTCTCCATTAAGAGGTACATCATTATTTTCTCTATTAAATATGGCATTGGGGAATGAAATGCTGCTGTGTGATGGTTGAGATGATTCCACTAATGTTCACCAGTGTCCTCCCATCCTGAGCTCAAGCTCTCGAACAGAGGGGTTAAGGACAGGAAGACATACATGTAACCGCAGCATGTACAATAGCATATTGTCAGAACAAGTGTAACTAGAAGAGCAATGGTTGAAAAATAAAGAGAGAGAGAAGAGAAAACATGGGAGTGTTTTCTTTAGTACACCAACTGTATTGAGTAAGACCACATTTCCATTATTAATGGGAGCTCTGGGTGACCATAAATCCACCGGAATATGCTGGACCACATCCCCAGATCACCAAAGTATTTCAGTCAGCACACACACACACACACACACACACACACACACACACACACACACACACACACACACACACACACACACACACACACACACACACACACATACACATGATGAAGCCCAAAATAAAAAAAAAAAACAGAATAACAGTATACAAACATTTTCAGTACACAAACATACTTAAGCAACACACACAAGCATTTTTGCACAATCACCACACACACACACACACTTACACTACCAAGTGCTGTTATACTAAACCACATCTTCTTTTATGGAAAGAAATTCAGTTAAAATCCATCGCTTAGATCATGTTCTTTTACTTTCCGTCTCTATTTGAATACAGACTATGTGTAGTGAACGTATATTTAACTGCACCTCAGTTTTTAAAAGAGAGACTTTTCAACTGCAAGGTCTTTCCCTGCGCTAAGCACTTCTGCAGGAAAGGCTCTTTATTTACTTCGCTGACAGATTCGACTAAGACTTGAATCACATTACAATTTCTACCCATTGCACAAATTGGATAAGGTTGAGTGTTTGGAACCTCTGGAGACTTTCCAAAATAAATGTATCATCCGACAAATCAGCATTATTCCAGAAACAGCAGGGACCTACACTTCCGTGTTGGCTTCATTGAATACAGGGATGACTGATCGGATCAAGAAATGAATGCTAATGAAGAATACATGTTAGGCTGTTTCTGAGCAGTGATCTGAATGACTAAGATAAGCTGGTTTGCAATGGTTGTCTGACGCTGGAGTGACAAAGACAGGATCGCTCCGAGAAAAACATATGCAGGCAAACATATGATCATTCACACACACACACACGCACACAAGTGCATGTGCACGCAACACACATCTGCACACAAATACATACTTTGAAGTCAAACAGTGGTGTTTCCTGTGCGATCATGGGATCGAGCCCAATGCTGTTGCTCACTCTGGCCTTATAAGGACAAGTGGAGCGTTGGAACGGTACAAATGTGCTGAATCTAATGGAACAGAAAGGAAACTGGGCTCACGCTGACGGTCCAGAACAACTGCGAGACGGAGACAAGCAGGGATCAAGACAGAGGAAATAAGCAGTGAGGGTGGGGGGGGCAAGAGCTGAGCAATTACAGTAGGCAGCAGATATTCTCCTTGTGACAAGCTTTTCTTTTTCTTGTGCAGCAATGTGATGTATATTTTCCAATTTCTTCAATTGAAAAATTGAAAATGTTCTGTGTCGCATGTTAAGTCAGGGAGGTGTGTGTGTGTGTGTGTGTGTGTGTGTGTGTGTGTGTGTGTGTGTGTGTGTGTGTGTGTGTGTGTGTGTGTGTGTGTGTGTGTGTGTGTGTGTGTGTGTGTGTGTGTGTGTGTGTGTGTGTGCGTGCGTGTGCGTGTGCGTGTGGGGATGATGTATTTCAGTACTCCCAGCAGCAGGTCAGGAGGTTATAATCCCCAAGTCAGACAAGATGGGATCAGTGCCGACTCAGTGGCCCAGACACATAGCTGTGTCTGCTGCTACCAGCATAGACAGCTATGATATACATCCTCTCCCTGTCTAAGTCAATAATGAAGATACTCTCATGCCCAGACATTTATTGTTCCTCCGTCTTTCCTACGCTCTCTTTCTGCCTCTTCCAGGTCCCAGTGGACCCTGTGCCATTGCACTAAACTCCCCATCACACCATCACACACACACACACACACACGCGTAGTCATGAGGTAATCTTCTGCAAGGTTCGGTGGTTATAACTGACTGGAGCACTTAAAGACTGACTCATTGTCAGAGATTTGGAGCCATTAACAGTTAAATCGTTCACACTGACTGACCAAGGCATTCATGTATGTGCCGGAGAGCGGTGCGGCGTAATGGTACATATATTCACAAAGAAAATTGAAAGAAACCTTTAAAGTGATTCCAGCCTGAAGAACGCCACGCTCTGTGTGTGCGTGTGTGTGTTTGTGTGTGTGTGTGAGGAGTTCAACACACCCCAATAAGAAAGCCCCTGCACAACATCAAGCCAAACACGTAACCTTTTTGAGTCAAACTGGTAAAAGCCAAGTCACACAGGCTCCATTTGATTTGGCCGGAGAACAGAAGAGGCAAACAGGGTGTTGATAGAGATTCCCTTACACACACAGCAAGTCAAACTGCCTAAAACAACAGAAAAGTGACCACCGGTGACTACACCTATGTCACATGCTTTCACCACATTGCAACAGTAAGACTCACCAGGCTGTCAGACCTTCAGTGGACTGAGCTTAGCCAACATCAACAGTCTACATATTGCTTCTTTTAAAAAAAAAAAAAAATCATAGATGTTGAACTGCATCATTTCTTATTTTTATTTACATTGGAGCCACCTCTTGTCAGTGAGGTGGTGTTTACGACCATTGAACCGATTGAGGAAAAAGAAGGATGAGTTTTGTGGGCCCCTCCGTCCCCCGAGAGACATGACATGCCACAAATCACACTTGATGTGATCTGCGTTGCCTCGATGTGTATTTATTTTTCTAGCTTTCATTGAATACAGGGATTCTAGAGGTGTGCATCAATCTATGGTGTAGGTATCTATGCCAAACCTGCACAGTTGATTCAAAGCAGAAGTGTAAATTGGCCACAGCCATGTGCAACATTTGTGTAATGACCCACGTCAGCCATGTCTAATGGGACATCATGCGTAAACTCACACATCGTCTTTGCCCTTCTTCTCACTGACAGGTCCAATGAGGAGTCGACATATAGACGAGTATAGACGTGTACATGGATGTTCAACGGCATTGCTACATGCATTTATGTGAAATGTGGGAATGGAATTTTGGCCCGTGAATGTCCACTCACTTCCGCAGTGACTGTGATATATCAAACAGAAGCAGGTAGAGAGGTGCAGCTTGTAAATCAGATGAAAAGAACGTGAATGTATATTGCTGCTCTCGTGCATAGACAGTTTTTTGGGAGGGTTTTTGCATCTGTCCTCTGGTCCTCGGATCTCAAGTTGAATGTAAATGAAACGTTATACTAAAATCGCATCATATTTCATATTGCAAAAGTGTTTTTTCTCCAGATTCGAAGTTCAGCAGTGCTTTCCTTTGACAAAACAATACAGTGGCAAACCCTTAAATCCTATATCCACTGTCACTAAAATATATGTGTGACCTCTTGCTGGAATATACATCTTTAGAATACACACGGTCACTTGACAGAGAAGAGGGGGATAGTGAGAAGGCTGAGATAGGATTTAACTCGAGGAAGTGGAGGGGTAGAATTAATGAGAGTAAAAAAAGGTCAAAGATGGACAGACTAGTTAAAAAGCGGTAAAAAAAAAGAGGCAATGAGGTTGATAAGATCAAGAAAGAAATGTAGACGGGTAGCGGAGGGGGTGAAATGGAAAGCATGAGTGAGGGAGATGGATGGATGGAGGGAGAGAGCGGGGGGGGGGACGACTGAAAAGCGGCGAGTTATGCGTTGGGTCATTATGGAGGAATGTTAATATGATTAGTGAATGACTCTGACCTCGCTGTCTGGGACTGGTGCCTGGCTGGTCTGATGACCGCTGAACGTCTGTTAGAGGCACACACACACACACACACACACACACACACACACACACACACACACACACACACACACACACACACACACACACACACAAAATAATATAAGAGGATGAAAACATACATCACACACACACACACACTCTCTCACACAAACACTCCCTCACTAGCATGTTTGATTTGTGCCTTCTTCCAGCCAGTAGGGCAGAATGAGTCAACATGTCATGACTTATTATCTGTTTCTGACGAGCATGTTTCCCTACAGTCTGCCCTCGTAAAGTTTGGGTTAAGATACAGAGCGGCTCATTGATCTGTGGTTGTGAGGTCCCGACATGAATACCTCTGTAATTTGTTTGTCTGAGTCCCAGGGTTCAAGATGCAAATCATCTCGTAGGTCCTGACAGGAAAAAAGCAGAGGAAGACTTAATTCCATGATTTAATTCTCTGCATATCAGCCAGTAACCTCGCCTGAAATTTACTGTGCTCGACAAGCTGTGGAAAGCACCACAAGAAATAGTCTTCCCTTGTTTTCATTGTCTTTGAAAAACAAGTAACCTCAACAACAGCCAAGTTCCCATGATTCTGTAATTGCATTACATGTCATTTAGAGGAGGCTTTTGTCCAAAGCGACTTCCAATTAGTGCATTCAACATCCATGAGAGGCCATTCAGGGTTCAGCATCTTGCCCAGGGACACTTATTAGGCATGGGCTGGGATTCGAACTACCGACCTCTGTTAGGAGGACAACCGCTGTACCCCTCAGCTCCCCCTCTAATTGTGTAACAACTGATTGGTAAAAAACTAAGTAGTCTGTATGTTAATGTAATTCTCTTTTCATCTGACATGACTGTATAATAATAATAATAATGACGATAATGATAAAAAGAGTTAAAGCAGTGTCAAGATTACAATAAAAAAAATATATGTTTAAATTAATTTTGAAGGAAGACCATGAAAGTAAGTTTTTTAGCAGTTTTTTTAATGTCTCAGCAGAGGACGCACTTCTAAAATATACTGAAAGTTTGTTTAAAATCTTTGGTGCATATTTACAGAAAGCTGCTTCACAGTATTTAATTTTTTTTAATGAAATGAGCATCAGAATTACATTCTTGTTATGGAATGTGATAGAAGAGCACATGTGGCCTCAGTGCAGATCTGACCGCACAGTAAGCATCAGTTACATGTTGGTGAAGTGAAGCTCTGTGAGAGAATCAGTGCGTCTGCTAATGTCTGAGGGTCAAAAAGTTCAGGCTGTCATTGACTCAAGAATCTATATTAAATATAATTTCATTTGACTTCATGTGTTATTACTTTGACGCCTGAAAAATAATTTTCAAAAAAGGTGTTCGATTTCAAGTATTTAGGATTAAATGCCAAGCTTTGTGTGTGTCTTCGACCCGGTCATGTGCAGAATACAGTTTTCAACACACATATACACACACGCAGACACAGTGGCAGGTGTTTATGGAGATCCAAGCCTTGTGTGTGTGTTTTTATTTGGCTTTTGGGCATATTCAGCAAAGTGCCATATCAATATCACATGCAGAAATAGAAATGATCCTTTAATCTAGCGTGAAAGCCTCTCTTGTTGCGGCGCTGTTGGCAGAAACGGTTGGAATAATACAGTTTACTGTGGAGAGGTCACATTCTTGGAAAACCCATCTGCAGTTGTGGCCACGGTTGTATTGAGCTCAGACCCATGAGCGACACCTGAAATCACTGTGCGTGTGTGTGTGTGTTTGTGTATTTTCCTTTCAGGTCGAGCTCATGGGCTCTCATGTCCTTATGTCTTATCAATTCTCAATTTCTATTTAGCTCTCATGACTTCTGTTCAGACCTGGAGGAAGACGGGCAAACATGCAGACAAACACACAAAGCCTTCTGCAGGTATGTGTGTAAAGAGTGATGAGTTTTGGTCCAATGGAGAGTGTTATCACCTCTGGCCACTGCACTGTGGGCAGGACTGATAGCCAAGTGCCATGGACCTGTGTGTGTTTGTGTGTGTGTGTGTGTGTGTGTGTGTGTGTGTGTGTGTGTGTGTGTGTGTACATGTTTTTTTTTAGATTGTTGGCTCAGCTGTGTTGTCGAGGACATACACACCTCTATGTGTCAAATATGAGTACCTGTGTGCATGCTGTACACACACTTTTGTCACTGTGTCAGCAAGCAAGGATAAAGTGTGTGTGTGTGTGTGTGCGCGCGTGCAGTGTGTATTTGGAGATTGTCAGCGATTCCTAAAGCAGCGTGCAGCTCTTGAGCTTCTGAGAGAGAAATATCTGACGATGAAATATGGTGAGTCATCTGGTAGATAAGACAAACTGGGAGCTGGAGGGAAAGAGCGGAGCAGCGACGGAGAGACACGCGGTACAGTAAGAGTCGGTGAGTTTCAAAATAAGAGCCGGTTTGAGAAACTCAAGAGGTGTCAAACGAGAGTGAGTGAGTCGACCTGTGAAAAGATGGAGAGCTGGAATCCAGAGGAGAGGACGATTGTGATGCAGACAACCTCCTGCTGAATACTTTAAAGCTGGAGTATTGTTTATATATACATATATCAGCTAGTTGAGGAGCTGCATTGGTTATGATGATATATCCTCTCAGGTGGATTTATGTTACTGGTTGAGGTCAGAGGCAGGATTTAATCTCAAGCCTGCATTTTTCAGAAATGAAGGCTTTCACTTTAGCAGCACTGCCCTCAGGGGAATAGGGCTTTTTTTTGGCAAGGATCTCATGATATACGATATATGATACAGGACAACAACCAAAAAATTACAATAATATGACTTCTCTTCTGTTTTCATTGGTGCACATTTACCACCAAGTGAACCCCCCCCACCCCCTGCCCTGTATTGTGATAAGCAAACCCTGCACAGGCTCATGAGGTGTCCTTCAAATTGATAAATAGAATTAGGAGAGAGTGAGCAGTTTATTCCAGGTACAGGTCATGAGTCCTGATGTTGTTAGGTTTGATCAAATTTAGATTTTTAGTTCTCATGACTGCTGCCCAGACTTTGAGAAAAGATGCCAACAGGCAAACACACGCAGGCAGCTCTGAGGTATGTGTTTGTGTAGACTGGGTACGACTACTTGGATGGCTTGTGTTTCTTTGACATGCCACCATGCATAGAAAATCAAATGAACATTTATGTACACAAACACACTACGTAAACAAGATTTGGAAATGTTTTTCTGTTTAATTTTGTTTTGATTTTGCAACTGTTGCATTTTTCTCTACGTACTTGTCTTCCCTTGTACTCGTGTCACCGCAGATGAACTTTGACGCCGGTGAAAATGAATTCGCCACTGAAAGAAAATGTCCAGTGAGAAAGTGCTATCTGTAAAAGAGACGAGTGCATGTCGGGGAAAGATTCAGCAAAGAGCCGCACAGAAATAGAGAGGAAACTCAAGTCACATGCTGAGATAGTGCGAGGCTGAGCTTATGTAACTGTGGCATTCCAATACAGCTGTCCAAAATGCTGACTGAAAGAAAGTCAGTTTCACTTAATGTTTTCTGTGATAAAGAATAGACATGCTGCTAAAATGCTGGGAGAATTTTCACTGCAAATCAGTGTAACTAGTGAGGCAGGGAGAGAGCTTTTCAAGTTCCACTGCGCTCTGCGTTTTTGTGGCGCTTCCTCCACACGGCTCAACTGATTTTTTTCTGATTTTTTTTTTCAGCCCAGTAATATTTATGCCTTTCCATTTAATACTCAAATTTCCACAGTTTGCCAACTTTAGTTGAAAGAGCTTTTGATCAAATTAGGCTTAATGGACGAGAAGTCACTGGCCCGCCCTGGTGATTTTTATTAGTTTTAAAGCAAAAGCAGAGATAGACGGGGAAGTGATTAAGAAAAGAAAGTAAATTGAGTTAGAGCTGTGTAATGCAGCCATATTAAAAAGCAGACACAGACGGCCGCACATTGGAACCGAGTTTATGGGTCGACAAAAAGTGAAATCATCGTTAAGTTGCATATTATCCCCATTTAACATGTATAGAGTTTTGAAGGGAACGTCCACCATTACAGTATAAAGCATAGGATTCCTCCATGTTAGAATCTGGCAGGTTAACACTTTGGTTTCCTTTCTTTTCATCTACTAGCAACAGAAGTCTCCCGTTGGTAAATGGAGCGATTTGGTTCCAACTGCTAACTCAAAACTAGCCAACCTCTTCAGTGAAGATGTCTCAATGTGTTTGGGCATTCAGGCCAAGTCCCTCCCTCCCTCACACACACACACACACAAACACACACACACACACACACACACACACACACACACACACACACACACACACACACACACACCTCATCCTCTTTCGCTCTCCCTCTTCTCTCCTTCTCTGTCCTCCCATCTGTGAGTTCAGATGAACAGAAGTCTCCCGGGGCGTTTCATTGGCCGAGCTCCACACTAAGAGGCAAGCTAATTGGCCAGCTGGGGCCCAGCCGGTTGTTGGAGACAGGGCATTGGCCGAGAGAAGGGTCAAGTGACATGTCATTGGTCAGATTGGCTGGTAACCTGGCAACACTTCAGGCCATCCCTCTTGAGAAAAGCCTGGTGAGAAAAAAAAAACTGTGATGAGGCTGGTGATGATAATTTGGCAAAAAGCTTTTCTGAAAAATTGTCAGTTAATTTGCAGCTTCTCAGAGATGTAAAAGTGCGTAATTGTGGGAGTTGCAAGTCCTTGCAGTCCTTGTGTGAATTTGCAAATCACCCACAATCATTAAGTCCTAAAATGTGGAGGGCCTTCCTTCCTAATTTCTGTCATTACGTACGGAACGGAGGAAAATGTACAGTGACATTTCTCTAATCACCGAAAAGGCCCCACATAAGCATCAGAATTACATTCTTGTCATCAAATTCAAACTATTGATGAAACATAGTTTTGCTCAGTTGCGGTTCTCATGTTGACTCATTCTCCTGAAATCACTGTGTGTGTCTATGTGTGTTGAATTAAGTGTGAGTCCTTTGGAAGGTACAGCTTTCTGCCACACTTTTATTATTATAACACAATAGTAACGACTCAACTATTTAATATCTTCTTTTTTTAGTTAAGGTTGGGGAATGATCGTGATCAGGATTAAAAGAATGAAAAAGCCCCCCCCCCCCCCCCGCAAAAAAAAAGTAAAACCTTTTGTCCACCCTGATCCTCCGTATGTGAGCTCTACCAAAATGTGACACATCCACTTTTGCTCCTCAGAGACATTCATTGATTATTCACAAAGCCACAAGAGGTTATTGTTAGGAAACACAGACGATTTAAAATGTTTGACCAAATGCTCAGAGGATCCACTGTCGGAGAGAGAGAGACACAATCTGTCTTTCTCTCCTTCACTGTAGGTTAATATCAGTCCACCTTCAACTTTTTATTAAGTAGCAGAGTGAGCTAATCCAGAGGAAATGAGAGGTTGAGGTTAGTCACCAAGGATTAGTCTGGTCCCAGGACATCAAACGTTCCATTCCCACCCAGGAGATAATCATAGCCAGGTAAGCCAGGAAATTAAGTGACTGCCTTTCAGAGGGTTTCTAATCCCCAACTTGCTCTCTCCTTACATTTCTCATTCTTTCCAATCCATCCCACTTTCTCTAATTCGGTTCTCTTCCTCTACCCCACCTGGACTCGAGCTGAGTCGACGTCCTGACCAATCCGCGGCAGACTGCTTATGTCTGCAAGAATACTTCCATCTCTATTTCTAAGAGGGTATGTGATAGATGACACCATCCAGCCTCGTAGCGGAGGTGATATCTGACCCTCCAGCCAAGTCAGAGCTTCCAGACAAATTGAAAACTGTTCAGTGATGTTTCTCATCTCTCTGTCAGGATATTTTACATTTATTTTGTGTACAACACCCAGAGATTCCACACTGTATCATCCCAATCCATGCACCCTATAGAAAGATGGACAACATGTCTCCTCTTTCCCCCACTGTCCAGAAACGGAAATATCCTCGACATGAATGTTGTCGTCTTGAGCCGAAGACATCATTTGGCGCCAGAGAGGCTGCACAGTGACGATAAGGGGATGTAGCCATGGTAGCAAGGTCCCACCCATACATATGCTCGACCAATCACGAGTCAGTCTCAGCTGTCAATCATAATACTTAATCCTGTTTTTTTATATCAAATAGGTAGTTGAACAAACATTGGTGTGATAAGAGCTTCCTAAAATGACGAGTGTTTTGACTTTATAGTTTGGGCCATGTCCCATCTGCTTACATGGAGGAGGCAGGGTTTACCACCTATACTGCAGCCGGCCACCAGGGGATGATTGAGATGCTTTAGGAGCAGTTATGTCATTTACATAACTGTCTGTGGCCCAAACCTTTTCAGATTCATTATGAAACTATTTTTTCGATTTCTTGAAAACGTTGATTACTAGTAGGAGAGGGTTTGCGATATAATAAAAAAAGATTTGCTTTTTTGTATATTTATGTGCACATTCTTTTCACTTAAGATCCACAGAAAGAGCAACCGACCTTGGGCTTTGTGTGTCTGCACATGTGTGAACATGAATTCAGGTCCACACGTCCAACAAAAACCCAGCACAGCAAGTGGATTCCTGCCTCTCTCCAGAGCATGTCATCCAGCACAAAAGCTAATATTGCCTCCATTTTCCACACTTCTTACTTCGAGTGCCCAGTGTGTCGCATCCTTTCACATGCACACAGTCAAACACGGAACACACGCAGGACATACAAACCGCGGGGTTTGTATGTCCTGCAACAACCAAACACAACCTTGAACACATGTAGTACATTAAAAAAATCCAATATTATTATTATTTCATCATTATGTGGGTTTCTCATCTCAGATTTATATCACATTACTAATGTGAAAAGACACCGTCATCCCAGATTCATAATTAGTGTTTTGTTTCAGTCCCTTTTCAGTCGCTCTGATAAAATATCTGGGGATTGATAACAGGTTTTAAGAGATCAGTGGATGTGAGGAGAGACTCCAGCTCCTCAGGATGTCAGAAGAAATGAGAACAGAAGAAAAAGAGATGAAATAGGAAAGGGAGCGATGTTAAAAGAACGGAGAGGACAAGATATAAAACATGTTTGGACTGGAACAGTGCGACAGAGGAGACAATAGGAGAGAAGGGGTCAAGACTTTCTTGAGATTAGAAGACATAAAAAATATTGGAAATATGGCGACGGAATCAAAAGACATCCCAGCCATCACCCCCCCCCCCCCCCCGACTGGAGCCAATCATCTGAGAGAGGAAGGGAGTGTGTGAGGGAGGCAGAGAGAGAGAGAAAGTGTCACTCTCATCCTATTACTGCTCCATCTAACCTGCCACTGTAGCCACCTGCTCCCATGGTCACACACACTCACACACACAAATGGAAATGTAAAAATAAAAAAATTATATATATTTTCAGCCTCATATTCAACGTGCACACGGGGCTACACTCGTTAGAAATGTGGCGGCGCTGCTCTTATGTGCTTATGCTAAGTCCTGCTCCTGAGATATCATAGGGAAATAAATAAATAATTCAAGAATCCACAAATATTTTTTAAAAAAAAGCCCAATGCAGCCCAGGTTTTTCTACCTAAAGCGCTGACATTATAAAAATGGCAGAAGGGGTAGAAATTTAACTGTATCTCATCTTTGCTGTCTCCGTCCTCTCTCCCATCATCTGTACGTCTCTGTCAGGTAATATTGTGTCCCCTTTAACCCGTACCTCTTTTTTACTCTCCCCTATTTCTCTCTCCTGCTCTCTTCCACCCTCTCCGTCTTCCTTGGAATTCACCTTTCTTTGTTCCCCCTAATCCTCAAAGGGGGGAACTTTTTTAAGTCCGGAAGTTTGGGCTGGAGAGACGCAGTTAGACACACAGATGGGGAGTAGGAGGGGTAAGGGATATACTATCTGGGTGGCAGGAAGGGGGCTTAGAGGTAACCAAATTATCTGGCCTTACTTTTTTTTCCTTCCAGCTCTCCTTCTCCTCATCCCTCTCTCTGTCCCGCTATATATGCCACCATCACCCAGACTCTCTCTCTTTCTCTGTCCCCTTATCAACTCCCCACCTTGCACTTTCAAGGACAAGCTTAACTGTTAAGAACACTAAGGATTGGATAAACGTGTGTGTGTGTGTGTGTGTGTGTGTGTGTGTGTGTGTGTGTGTGTGTGTGTGTGTGTGTGTGTGTGTGTGTGTGTGTGTGTGTTTGTGTGTGTGTAGGGGTCTTAGATGTATGTGTGATTTTGTGTCTGTTCCATCTTCCAATTATATTTTTTAAACTGCATATATATGTGTCTAAGTCATTGCAGGGACGTGTACTTGATATGGTGTGCACACACATTAATATTGTGCGTGTGTGTGTGTGTGTGTGTGTGTGTGTGTCGTTCTCCGAAAGCTTTGCAGCATAGACTAATCCGAGCCTCTCTGCTATCGCCTTACCTTCCTTCTTACTATCGTTTATTTATCCCCATCTCTCTCTTTCTCTCTCTCTCTCTCTCCCACCACTTTCACTGTTTCCCGTCTCTCTCTCTCTCTCTCTCTCTCTCTCTCTCTCTCTCTCTCTTTCATTTATATCCCTCACTTTTCTCACTCCTAAAATATATATGTGTATATAAAATAAACACACACTTACAGAAATAGCTACAGGAAGATCATATTTCACTGTTCAGCAACAGAACTTGTTAACACATTCCCATAATGGGGACTGAATTCCCATCTAGGGAGAAAAAGTTAGTCCTGCCGTAAAGAAAAACATTTGTCTGTGTTTTCACACCTAACTTGTTTCCAACCAGTTCAAATAAACTCAAATAAACAGTATATTTGGGCTGGTGTGAAAGCTCTTAGTTGAACTCTGGTGCAGACTAAACAGCCAGAGGCAGCGTCAGTCCGTTTCAAAGCCGACTTCTTTGCTCTTTATTTATTGTCTCCAAACAAAGCGAGCCACCCACAGACCTGTGTGAGGAGATGTGTGACTTTAACATAAATTCACAAACCAAAGGTCAAGGTCATTTGTTAATAATGGTATTACATCGTGCTGATGGTATATGATGGGATACGATATGAGACTAGAGGGGCCCTCTGAGAGTTCATACCTCTACCAAGGCTAATGCCCTCTCTCACCATGTCAAAGCAGTTAATTATCTAGGCTGTGGCGACCCAACATAATCTAATTTGTCCCACCACAGTTTCATAATGAACCAACCACAGTTTTAACACTTTACATGCTCCATGCTTTATCGTCCATAAGGTGGTTGGGAGAGTGAAATTTAGTTTGTGTGCATGTGCATCCCATTCTACACACACACACACACACACACACAGACACACACACATATATATATCCGTCCTACATCCATTCCTGACCCATGCTGCATCCTTACACCTAGTTTTGTAATTGTCTGTCCAGTAGTTTTTGCATAATCCTGCTAACTAACAGACAAACAAACCAAAAATACTTCTTCCTCGGTGGAGAACACATTACAAATGACGATGAAAAAGCTAAATGCAAGGCATTACAAGAAAAAACAAACATTTAAAATGCACAATAGATTCACGCAGAGTTTTAATATCATATTATGAGACAGCACAGCTCCTGA
Source organism: Hippoglossus hippoglossus (assembly GCF_009819705.1). Classification (NCBI taxonomy): domain Eukaryota; kingdom Metazoa; phylum Chordata; class Actinopteri; order Pleuronectiformes; family Pleuronectidae; genus Hippoglossus; species Hippoglossus hippoglossus. The sequence goes on along the minus strand of NC_047171.1, from coordinate 6,319,349 downwards.
GAAATGAAACAGTGAAAACTTTATGGTCGGGCTGCAGCCTCTCATCCCCGAGCACAGACAGCACAGACAGCACAGACAGCGCAGAGGTGTAGAACAGTGAGGATTGAACATTTTACTCGAGATTCTACACTTGTTGCACTGTAAACACAAAGAAAACCAATGCAAGTAAAAGAAAACGACAAAAGCCTCTTAGCACAAAACCTGTTCAACAAAAATTAAACATTAAGAAAAGTTATATTTATGACGGCTCCCATCCACCACGGTTTGTTTTACACAAGTGTGCCTGTCAACCTGATGGTGCATTGTTACAAACAAGCTGAACTTAAAGCGTCCTGTCTTTAAACAGCTCGCTTCGTTTTCCCCATATCTTCAAGTTTGAAGATACAATTCTGTGTGCATGTGTGTGTCAGCATGTGTGGGTATGTATCTTGTGTCTGCCTTGCTTGATAACTTTTAAATGCCATTTTTAAAAAAAAAAGAGGAATTAATTTGATTGATAGGTCTACGTACTGATCTGCATACAAACACACACACCCTAACTTAATATGCAGTCTCTTCCACTCCCCTCACAGACCTACACTAAATAAACAGGATATGCTCTGCATTAAGTAGTATTAATCGCTGTATTCATGGGAGAGTCTCTAAGCTGCGTGCTTTGGGGGAAATTGACCTTCTGTGGTCTTAATTGTACCAGAGGCTCAACAGCGCTGTGACATTTAACTGTGCTCCAGTCTTAATTCTTAGCCCTTTATTCTAGTGCTTTGCTGACATTTCAGTAGGACGAGGGTTTGTGAATAAAGATCCTCAGTGCTTCTTTGGTGCGGTAAACAAACAAGCAAATTTCCTCATGATTATTTTATTCCTCCACCGTCTTCCTCTTGCTTTTTCCTGTTGTCCATCACCCTCATTCTGTGTCTCTCAGCAGGGCAGAGTGAGATTTTTTACAACCCAGCCGCACAAAATGAACAAAATGCTTTATGTGTGCAGAGGTCTTGTGGGGTGGTTGATCAATAGCAATGACTCAGCGATTACTTTGCCCGGGCTGGTGCAGGTGCTGAGATTTATGGTTGTGAAACTTCACTGTCCAGCCCACAGCTTATACAGTGTTTTTTAAGTCCGTCCACACACACACACAGACACACACACACACACACACACACACACACACACACACACACACACACACACACACACACACACACACACACACACAAAGCTCTACCCACTTAAACATATTTGTATTGTCTCAAAGATGAATCACAAAGCTACAAGCGGGTGAATAACAGTCCAATGGATTTTATTTCAAAGCTAAGAGACCAAATGTGTTATGTTTGTTTTTTTAATCTTTTATCTTATTACACTTTCTCTCATGAATTCTGACCAAGCTTATCTATTCAGTGTATGCATATGCTGTGTGTTTGGTTTTATATTCGCTTTAAAGGAATACTGTCATATTTCAGGGAAGGCAGCTTTTGGTCTACCAGCCAACTAACAGATGAGAAAATGTATAGCATGTGTACGGTTAGTATGAGGAAACAGGAACATATTTGAATGTAGTTTTTTATATATTAGAAATTGAAGATATATACCTTATTAATTGATGCGCTTAAAAGTGCTGGCATGGGAATTTTCCTATGAGGGGACAGAGGTGGACTGTTCCTCTCCAGTTAAGCAGCTGCTGACTGTATCTTCAGTTAGTGGCTTCAGTGTGTCGATTTTCCCAAAATGTCCCTTTCTCAAAACCATAAATGAGCATTTCTCAATCGGAATGGAGCGATGGACGAGTCATACTGTCGTTCACATTGGCAGAGCGAGTTAGTGAGGTTAACACACTGTCACTAGAATAATGACGAGCTATGGAAAGTCCTCATTAGAATAGTGTGTGTGTGTGTGTGTGTGTGTGTGTGTGTGTGTGTGTGTGTGTGTGTGTGTGTGTGTGTGTGTGTGTGTGTGCAGAGGTGAGCTTGTATGTGAATTAGCATGTTCTTGTGACTGTGCTTGTCGACTCTCTCTGCTTTAGTGCTACTTTGTCAAGAGGCTGTAGTAATTAGCTGGAGAAAATGGATGGCTCTTCACCAGCCAGCTGCAATTACTGGCTGCTCTAGAATAAATGGATGGAAGGATGGAAGGATGGTATACAGTGAACAGATGGAGAGTTATAGAGAGAAGAATAAATGTAGGGTGTTGTGGCAGAGGGCAGGGGTGAATGAATGGAGGGAAGTGTGCATGGATGGGTAGAAGGGGGGGGAAGGAAAAAATGAATGAGCTTGTTTTACCCTGTTGTCTTGTTTTTTGAGTGACAGAGTGACTGTGGCCAGAGGTTTTTACGGGTGTAAACTAAATGTAATGAGTTTTGAAAAATAAGAGAAAATACAACGTCTGCTTCCAAAACCGTTACTGGATTGCTCTATAAGCTGCAGGAGACGGGTGTTATAGCTTTTCTCCTACACTTAGATTAAGGTTACATATTACTAATATCATTTTGAGTAGCAAGGTGCATTAATCCCAATAAACACACTTGTGATGTGGGTGTGCAAGAGTGTGATTAAATATGTGGTGGTGTATGCATGGATTTGTGTGAGTATGTGTGTGTGTGAGTGAGTGAGTACAGTACTAAGAGCATGCCTGGGGTGAAGTAATCACAAAGACTGGCCTTCAATATGAACCGGTGACAAAAGCCGACTAATAGCTCACAGCCAGCTGTTGGAGTTTTCTAAAAACAAACCTGTGGCACAAATCTGAATAAAAGTTTGAACAAAGACAAAATAAGAACAATTAAAACGTTGGTGGCTCATCGGGGGTAAATGGGCTGTAAAAACTTGAGTGTGTGTATCAGCGGGACCTTGGTACAGTAGCTCCACCCCCTGACCGCTGCACTAGCATTCATAGTATTTACAGTCTGTGATATATCCCTGATCTTTTATTACAAACCAGATGTGGATTCGTTCTGAAAGCAGGAAGTTCAACTGTAAAGTATTTCAAGCCATAATTATCATGTGTGAATTCACCACAGACACCAAAGTCATCTTAACATGCACATCATCGCTTGAATTTCTTTTGGGATTTACAGTCACAGACTTCATCAGTTGGCCCTCATCCAAATACACTCATGTGCAACTGAATACACACACAATGGGTATATACACACTGCAGTACAACACACACACACACACACACACACACACACACACACACACACACACACACACACACACACAAAGGGACCGCAGCCTATTCAGAACTGTGTTTTAATTGAGTCAGCTCAAAGTGCTGGCTGAGCAGAGCGACACGTCTGATACGGATTAGAACCAGCCTTCCCTTATTCATCGATTTCTGCGGGGGTGGGGGGGGCACCATGGAGGGAGAACGGAAAGGGGAGCAAAATCATTTTTTATCGATGTACAGGAGGAGAAAAGGACATTGGAAGCGAAAGAAAGACATGGAAAGAAACATATGGAAAGATGAAGGGGGGCGGTTGTAGAAGAGGGAGCCCTCCCCCTCAAAAGGGAACAGAACTGATAGAGATTACACTTTTCCCTTTTTGGTGGTCTTTGATTTTAGGAAGGGAGCATTGCTAACTAGGGAAAGGGGGATGGAGCGGAATGAAGGAGAACATGATGAACAGAGAGTTTTAAAATCAGTGATAGGTGGAGGGAACAGGAAGTTGACTCAGACAACATCATGTAGGACATAGAAAGAAAATGATTTTTGACATTACTCCGAGAAACGCTTTATTTTACTTAACAAGAGTTGGTTGATGAAGGGAGGAGATGAGGTGCGTACAGGGACAGACCCATCGAGGAAGAGAGGATGAAAGAGAGATGTGTGAGAAACGGCGAGGGAGATGATGAAGGAGTGAAGGAGAGGACAAAACGTGTTGAAGAGAGAGGATTTGGGGCTAAGTGGTCTGATTGAGGGCGGTATGCATTCACCAAATACTTCATGTCGATCTAAATCCCTTTGAAATCCTTGAAACAGCTCGAGTGAAAAGGATGGGACGTTTGAGCCGGTGTGTGTGTGTGTGTGTGTGTGTGTGTGTGTGTGTGTGTGTGTGTGTGTGTGTGTGTGTGTGTGTGTGTGTGTGTGTGTGTGTGTGTGTGAGAGGAAGACCAAGACAGAAAAAAACGAGAGGAGAGAGAAAGACTGAGTGTGTGTCAGTGCCGAAAGTGATGATGTGGTGTGTTTTATGGGTAAATTGAAGGGTCTGTTGAAAGGAGAGAGATGAGCCGCTCTTACAGTGTGTGTTTCTGTGCAAGTCCGTGTGTGTGCATGAATTTGTGACAGTTCTTGTGTGTGTGTGTTTGTGTGTCTGCTCCCTCTCCCGTCAGTATCAGTCTCTTCTGCTTGATTTGCGCGCTCTCCTCCTTGCCTCTCCGCTGCTCGCTATGCCGTGAAATGGTTTTTCACTAGACCATTACCCCAACCAGTGTGCTACGCTTGCTCGGTCCTCTGTGAGCGAGAGGGAGTGTGTTTTAAGCGTGTGTGTGTGTGTGTGTGTGTGTGTGTGTGTGTGTGTGTGTGTGTGTGTGTGTGAGTGTGTGTGTGTGTGTGTGTGTGTGTGTGTGTGTGTGTGTGTGTGAGTGAGTGAGTGAGTGAGTGAGTGAGTGAGTGAGTGAGTGAGTGAGTGAGTGTGTGTGTGTGTGTGTGTGTGTGTGTGTGTGTGTGTGTGTGTGTGTGTGTGTGTGTGTGTGCACCTGGAGAGAGAGAGGGTGTGTGTTTGGCTGCGTGCATGAGAGAGGTCTTGTATGTGAACAGTAGCTGCACTTCAAAGATAAAGTTTTCCTTTTTGTTTATGTGTCGGGAAAATGGATTTTGTGCACTTGTTGATACGAGTGTGGAAATGTAACTCTACGCGTGTGTGTGTGTGTGTGTGTGTGTGTGTGTGTGTGTGTGTGTGTGTGTGTGTATGCATAAGGAAAAAGAGAAGGTGTGTAAAGTGTGTGCCCCACAAGCTCAGCTGTCATAGTGTTTGCCCTGCACTGTACTCCTGTCACAGTTGTGAACACTGAGAGTAAACTAACATCTAACATCTCCCTCTGACTCCCCTTTGTGTGTGGGTGTGTGTGTGTGTGGGTGTGTGTTTTTTCCTACACACACACAAATGCACCCACAGCTACAGACTAATGCCAGGCAGCCGTATTGTAGCTGGAAAGTCATTCAGCTCATAAACAACCTGGGAGATCTTCTTGCTTTTTTCTGGGATTGTCACATTTTCAGCATTTTTCTGTATTATCATGTGTTTTGTTACCTCGGCCTAAAAAAAGTTTTACTCTCAAACACAAGCTGGATTCACTGGGATGTGTCTCATGGTTTCTTGTGCATCAAACACCATTATATATTTATTTGTATTATTTTACTTGCTGCACCTGTAAACAGAAATGTACAAAAGCTGTAACACAAAGTACAAACACACACACACAGACACACAATGTTATTCTAAAGTCTCTTCAGTTATTTGCCATGCTCCCATACACTCCCTCACTTCATATGCACACATGCACATTCATTAGACGTTTGTCTGTTTGTGTTTGCTCAGCATGAGGCGCCACGCAGTAATCTGCTCTTGATCATGAGTGAGGCAACAAACAAAGCCTCACACACTTGAGCAGAAGAGCTTCATTCCACATATACACTAACTGTCTGTCTGCATTGAAACGTCCTCTCAGTGCAGGATCTACTGCATTTTAAAGGATAAAGCGAGAAATGCTGTTTATTTTGACGTAAGAATAAAGCTAGTTCCAATCATGGGCGGTATATAATGATGGATGACATGACAGCTCCCCTAATGTGAATCCAAGTCTTCTCAATGGCCACCTAGGGGCTGGTTGCAGTACAGGTCATAAACCCCGCCTTCTCCATGTTAGCAGATGGGACATTGACCTAAAAGTTAAAGGACATGTGAAATAAAGATGGTTTCTGTCATTTTAGGAATAGTTCTTATCCCACTGACGTTTGTTCAACTGTTCGTAGTACCGCTAAGTTTGGTTTTGATTGGTTATTTGATGCCTGTGTTCAAATGACTCCAAATGCGCAAAATGGCCGCATTTGTATGAGAGATACTTCTAGCTTCTTTTCTGTAGAGTGGGAGGAGGTGGAGACGCATCGTCCATCTTTAGATACGGTTCATGGTTCCACTCTTTTAATGGGATTTCTTGACGACAGGCAAAACGTGGAATAACACCAGCTTTATCCCTTAAGGACAGTTCTATCAAAGCTATTTAACCCCTTTCTCTTCAACACCTCCATCCTTCTCTCTTTTATTTCCTCTTCACCCCTTCCTTCATGACTCTCCGCTTTTTCCTCGGCCCCTGAGTCATTTCTCAGTCACCACCAGATGTTGCAGTCCTTCCCCGTCACATCACACCTCTCTCCCTCTCTCTATCTCCACTTCCCTCTTTTAACATCTTGTTTAAATGGTGTCTCTAATTTCCCTTTCACCTCCCCGCTCTGTCCTCTCCATCTTCACCCCATGCGCTCCCTTGTTTTCTAATTAATTCACCTCTGCTCTCTCATCCTGCCACCGCTTACAAGGCCTCATATCTTTCTATTTCTCCCTCACCTGCTCTCTTTAACTCATTGCTTCTCATTCACGCTCTCCTTTTATTCTTCCCCATCTTCTTCTCATTCTTTCACTCCGCCACTCTGTCCCCTCCTATTATACCGCTGTCTCCCTGAGATATTGAAGCTGTAACGACAGGTGTTCAAAAGAAAGCAGGACCAGCAAGTCTTTTGTTTTTTTCATGTGCCTCCTGGCATCATTCCCTGGAATTGCAGAGAAATGAGTTTAGATGGAGAGAGAAGAAAAGTCTGTGATATCTCATTCTCAGCACCTTTCACGTGTGCCGTCGTACCTTCAGTCGAGGAGAGAAGAAGGACCTGGTTTTCTATGAAACCTTCAACCTTTTGTCTTCACCACTCGCGACACACACACACTTCACCCTCCTTCCATTATGTTCTTATGGATTTAATATCCCTCTTTTTCCTGCACAGTGGAAACATGGAGAACATGGCAGAAGGAAATAGTGTGTTATGTACAGTATGTGCTTTGAAATTGTATCAGATGGAGATGTGTGTTATCCAAAACAGCCTCATTTCACAGCAGCAGAGGTGTGATGGACTACATTTGATGGGACTCTGTAATTCTGCACATTATTATTTTTTATCAGCCGAGTTCAGCGCTCATGCAGAGTTACAGCAGTCACTCATACCCACACTCTCTCACCCCCTTATTCTATTGAAATGAGTCTCGTTCTCAATATTAAGTTACAAAGAAATTGGCATGTGTGCGTGTCTACATGTGTGTGTCTTTGGATTTGTGTGTGTTAATGGAGCTTGTTGAGGTTGTCGTTGGGGGTTTAGTCGGCTCCTTTAAGGAGCGCCGCGGCAGCTGGAATCTCCCCGCTGAATAGACAGGGATAATCCATGAGAGAGAGAGAGAGAGAGAGAGAGAGAGAGAGAGGAATGGAGAGAAGTGGAGGAAGGGAAAACTAGATGTGAGGGTGAGTGAGAGAAGGAGTGAGAGGAAGAGTAAGAGACATTCAACTGTCAGCAGCTTGACTTAATCTTTTCTTTTCCTCAAAATGGAGATGAGACGTGACTCTGTACGCGTGTGTGTGTGTGTGTGTGTGTGTGTGTGTGTGTGTGTGTGTGTGTGTGTGTGTGTGTGTGTGTGTGTGTGTGTGTGTGTGTGTATTTGAGCAAGATGACTGCATCCTGTAATGAAGTAACCTAATCTAATAGAGACCCCATCCATCCTCCCCCCCCCCCAGAAGACCGAAACTCTGACTCTAAATCCTAATAACTAGCCTTTGTCAATCCTAAATTATCCTTATATCACAAACACACAGACACACACACACACACCCACATGAATAAACACAGAAAACGAGGACCTTATGGTCACTATACACATTTAGACGTTTATTTTCAGTTTATTTGAACTTGCAGCAGGTAATTTATATAATTTAGTTTTAAACGAGAATGAGCACATACCCTCGCTGAGGCCCAACAGTTTCCTAATGACACCAGATCCAGATTTTTATTTGGATCTGCACCAAATTGTACACTCTCATAAATCAGACCCTCGCAACGTGCCTGCTTTCTGCTTTCTTGGCGGAGTTGTCATGGATAAAAGCCTGAATCACACAATGGTTTAGAAAGTGTAAAAACATTTCTGGATTAGCCGCTTTGTCTGGAGCAATGCCAACATTTAATGGATTCTTGGCCCCTGTCCCGTCCCTCCACCAAGTTTTGTAGAAATCCGTTTGGCAGTTTGTGTGTAATCCTGCTGACAAACAAACCAAACAGCAAACAAATGGACGGGAGTGAAAACATAACCTTGACGGAGGTAATTAAAAACACAAACTAACCAGTTGTTTCTCTTCACCAGATGCCAGGCAGAGGGGCAGATCCTCGGTTGGCACCACGTTATGAAGAGGTGGAGCGTCAGTATGCCTCCTTACCAAGGTACTGCTTCTCCTCTCCTCTCCTCTCCTCTCCTCTCCTCTCCTCTCCTCTAATTAAATAGTCTGGTTCCCTTTCTTCATGTCTCCGGAGGCCTCAGTCTCAGCCAGGAACTCACCTTATCCTCTCCCTGGAGAAGACACACTCATACAGGGGTTGAAAACTGATCCCCGACTTCCGGATCTGCTTCCCCACCAGTGTTTCCCATTAATTAGTGGCGGCCCACCACAGCCTAATGGGTCCAACCACAGTTTTATAATGATTTGAGCAAATGTTTTACTTCTCATACTCACATAAAAGATCTCTAACGCAGTGTTTTTCGTTCCATTGCATCACAGTAAAGTTGTGCACAGCGCTCTTAGCCCTGCTCTCTCTCTATAGGCTCTAGATGTGTGTGCCCCCTTCACACAGGGCAGGTGGTCCTCAGCAGGGAGGAGACCTTGTCATAACACTGGCCCTATATCTGAGTACCTGTCATTCGGGGGGGGGGGGGGGCTGTGTGAAACACTGTTCACCTAAAATCTACTATGGTTTATGCACATTCACTAGTTAATAGTAGAGTACCTGTACTTTTTTTAGTCTCCAACTTCAAAGCTTCTATCGTGACGCTGCAAATTTCTCTGCAGTGTTTTAATTTTTGAATCTGCTGGATGCAACAGTTTTTTTCTTTATTTAAGACAAAATAATAATTTCAACCATCTCACTCTCCCAGAAATGTTGTTTACATGATGCCTGGTTTCCTTTTTTACAACTAAATGTCAACAAATAATTTATCTGAAAAATTGCCACCTTACACAAAACTTTCATTTTCTTGATTTATTCTTTGAGTCTCTGTATTTAAATCTTGCTTCTACTCTCCTCTCTTAATTCATCCTCTCGACTCCTTTTCACACTTTGTTGTCATTTTAAAAATTACTTTTACACTTTAACATGTCCCAATATCACTGTACCATTATTTTTACATCTAAAAATCAAACTTGTTCAAGTTAAGGTCAAAGTTACGAGCCTCTTCTCACCTCGTGCTGTTTTGCCTCTAACTACCAACACCTCGGCAGACTAACAAGTCAACAACAGACAAATGTTTGTTTGTGTGAGTGTGAAAGAGAGAGAGCGAGCGAGAGAGAGAGGAAGTCAGTAATAGGTGGAATGACAGACAGAGGTTTTAAACGTCAGAAAGTTTACAGCCAGGTTCCCACCCCTAAAATGGTGAGAGATGGCTTTTTCACACCTCTTTCGTCTCTCTGTTTCTCTCTCTCTCGCTCGCTCGCTCTGTGTATGCGCGTGTGTGTGTGTGTGTGTGTGTGTGTGTGTGTGTGTGTGTGTGTGTGTGTGTGTGTGTGTGTGTGTGTGTGTGTGTGTGTGTGTGTGAGAGAGAGGGAGGAAGAGGGAGGGAGAGAGAGAGTATTCCTATGTGTGGGTGATGACTTTGGCAGATGGGAGCGAGAACAGTGATGATAGTTTTGAGGTCTGGCTGTGGTATCTGAAAAGCCTTGGGAAATTTGACACACACACACACACACACACACACACACACACACACACACACACACACACACACACAGTACACCCTGTCTCTGTTTCCACTTTGAGACATGCACTGTAGCCCATAAATGCTGTGCCAATTTTACATGTAGGCCTCATGTTTAAAAAGTGCCCCGGAGTCATTTTTCTCCAAAAAGACGCTCTGACAATCTGCCCACTCAGGACCTGTAACCGCTCTGACACGTCTTCCTACAGGACTGAAGTGTGATTTGAAAGAGTCATGTCACCAACAATACATCTTTCTTACATTTGACGTCTATAACACATGCAGTGAAGATACAGATGAAGACAAAGAAATGATGCTGTTACCTTCAATCAGCAGATTTGACTCTGAAGAGACCCCCATTTTGCACAAGCTGAATTATTTTGTAGCCTGGATGCCAGATAGAATGTGAGCGTTGCACTTTGGGTATCTAACAGCCTGTCATATTTAAGGTGAGTCAATCACCAATCTGAAAACCAAAGAGCTGCCACTAAATACATAGAATATCCCAGAAATGTTTTACCTTGTCAGTGATTTTTATGTCTGAAGCCGACTCATATCTCTCCCTCACCGGTCTGTTTTTAGCTTCCTCCCTGCCTCTGCATCTCTGTCTACACTCTTTCACCTGCTGTCACTTCACTCGGGAGATATTTCAGCGCCTGAGAGTCGGAGAAAAAGATCATGTTTGGAAACCGCATCCAGGCTGTTGACCTTATGAAAACATATATTAGCTCCTGGGCTGTGTGTATTTAGAGTCTGCACGCCTGTATACCTGTGTGTGTGTGTGGGTTGGAGGCACTGTGCTTGTGTGTGTGTGTTTGTATTTGTGAATTTGTGTTGATAGAATTTCCAAGTGGGTCCAAAAATACCTGTAGGGCCGTGTAGTCGGTTACTGTATGTTTGACTCAAAGTCAGTTAACTGGAGCACTAGGTATGCTGTGTGTGTGTGTGTGTGTGTGGTGTGTGTGTGTGTGTGTGTGTGTGTGTGTGTGTGTGTGTGTGTGTGTGTGTGTGTGTGTGTGTGTGTCTGTGTGTGTGTGACATGATCTTGATGGCTCTAAAATTAAAACATGACCCAGCAGCAGCCTAAAGCAGAAACACTTTAACAAAAATACTGTCAGCAAATGTACGGGTCTGTTAAGGGTTTATTATATATTCTGTTACTCCTTCAAATTATCAGTCAGTGTGATTATGTTTTTGAAATGAGATATTAGAAAAGGTACACGGGCAATAAATTGATCAGTTTGAATATTTTTTACCCTGGTGATTTTAGTTTTAAGTCAGAAAATGGCCCCCTTCACTTTCTTACCCTCTGTGAGTCGTTCGAGCTGAGCTGTGTGGGTTTTCATAGAAAAAGGAAAGAGGTGTAGACGCGACACCACATGTCCTTTCACTTCAAATCCCTCACTGCCATTTTTCTTGAAATTACCTCTCCGCCCCCATTCCAGCCTCCCCCCCAAAGGACCCAGCTGAGGGTGAGAAAGGGTCACTGTACCTCTACCCATGTGACAACCGTTTTTAACCTCAGGATACCCCCCCCCAAAAAAAAACTGTTAAACATTTGCAGCCTCAACCCGAAAGAGAGATTTCCTGCCTCACCCCCGGGGTTCCAGATATATATATGAAAGCGTTTTCATACTCTTGTCATGTCAGGACCCGGGGGTTCTGCAACGTGTTCAGGGGTCGTGATCCAACATTTAAACATCCAAAGACATTTATGGGGGTGCGTTTCCAACTAAGAGTGGGATTTACATTCATGTGCTTTAAGAACAGGTTTAAGATGAAGCTGCACACTTTTCATTTTTTTTATTAGAGCGCAGAGAGAACTGAAAGAGAAAGAAAGAGGGTTATGACATTCAGAAAACATCCCTGGCTTGATTCAGACTCTAATTTTGAGTTAATGTTTGAAAATGAACGTACGTCTGTTTGAAAACTTCACTGATTTATATGCATACGTGCCTTTTACTGTGGGTTGCTATGCACCTGTGTGTGTGTGTGTGTGTGTGTGTGTGTGTGTGTGTGTGTGTGTGTGTGTGTGTGTGTGTGTGTGTGTGTGTGGGTGGGTGGGTGGGTGGGTGGGTGGGTGTGTTTAAGTCATCCCGGGGTCAGTAGATGGGTATCAGACTGTATGTGTGTGTGTTGTGTAAACATGAGTAAGTTGTGGCCCGTACCATGTGTGCACCATTACTGACCTCTCTCTCTCTCTCTCTCGCTCTCTCTCTCTCTCACCCTCTCTCTCTCTCTCTCTCTCTCTCTCTCTCGCTCTCTCTCTCTCTCACCCTCTCTCTCTCTCTCTCTCTCTCTCTCTCGCTCTCTCGCTCTCTCGCTCTCCCTCTCTCTCTCTCTCTCTCTCTCTCTCTCTCTCTCTCTCATGCTGAATAAAAACGCTTTCTTAAACCTAATCATTGTTTACAGAAACTTTAATTTCTCAGCGTCTGAAGCAGATAGAGACATGAAATTAAAAGCAGTTGCTTTGCTTTCCTTAAACTTAACGAACATTCAAAAAGAAAAACAAATCCAGCAAACTTGGCGAGATCCTCCCCTGCTTCCTCCTCAAATATGTCTCTTATTGATTGAAAAAATAAATTTACCGCAAGTATTTCAGCAAATCATGTATTCCATCTGTGTCAACATCATCAAGAAAGAAACAATGAAAGGAAGGACAAATCAACTTCCTAGATCAATTGGTTTAAATGTGCGTGATGTAACCCACCCCCCTCATATCCATGAAATAATAAACTACCCCCCCTCTTTGGGTTTTTCTGATGTGACCCCCTGGTCTCCCATCAGCCCATGTTTCTGTTGATGACTGTTTTTCGAATACCTCAGTCTTGGCCATGTGACATTATTCCACATTTGCTCCATAATAACAGCTCTCTCTCTTGTTCCGAACGCAGCCTTGACCCAATTGGATTAGTCAAACACCCTCTCCCATTTGTCCTTGTTATTACTCTTATTGGATTTAAAGAGCCAATCAGAGTTCCTGTTCAGGTTTCTGGGAATGCTGTCACTTCCTCATTATAATGATAATTAGATGACTAGTAATTAGAAAGCAGATGTCTTACTGCGTTGTGCGCTCTTGTCTGTGTGTCTCTTTTTGTTGTGTTTCTTCATTTATTTCCCCTCCACTTTCTGCCTGTCTGCTTCCCTTCCTTGTTCCTGTCGTTCTGCCCCTCCCCTTCTCGTTCCCTGAACTCGGGGTGAAAAGGGCATTGTTGAATATTATTTTTCTCTGCTGAGGAGCGAAGTGCAATGAGCATCTCTCTTTCTGTTTCCTCTTCCCTCCATCTCTCTTGAGAAGACCTCCCAACCGGGCCTGAGAGTTTCCCAGACCACTTTACTGCTGCGGACACAAACCACCCCATTGTCCAGTTGTTTTTTTGCGCGTTTCTGGACTCATCAAGACTCTGCTTGTTTGTTAGCCATGCGGAGGATCCCAAGAAAGACCCAGCCTCTTACAGACTCCTGCCTCCCCCCCCCCCCTCTCTCCTTTCTTCTCTTTCTCTTTCTCTTGACCTGCTCTTGTTCCCTGCTTCTAGTGTTTCTAATGTGTTCACCCATTGCTGCTTGAAAGAGTTCTGGTCACAGCTTTGATCTTCATCATGGACTCTGAAATGTTGGGTTACAACCTTTAATGTGTTGCAGAACCACTGGGTCCCGGCATGACAAGGGTATGATATGCTTTCATACGCCTGGGCCCCGGGGGTGAGGGAGGAAATTTGTCTTTCAGGCGCCCAGCTGGCAAATGTTTAACAGGTTTTTTCGGGGGTATCCTGGACTTGAACTGGTGTTAAGCGATACTGTGCTCATGTGGAGTCATGGAGTTGTGAAATGTACACACATAAATTTTACACGGTGGCAGAATAAAACAGAGGTAATGGAGCTTATCTTCAATAGTTGGCAAAGGATGTATTCAACTTTTTTCCCTAGCAGACGATAGTTTGCATGCACTTTACATCAGTTTTTCAATCATCAAATGTGTGTATGAATACATTAAGGAATTATGTGTTATCGTGTGCGTCTGTCTGAAGAACAATAAGATGGACTGGGCTTCATACATTTCAGCAGTTGCAGCTGTGCAGTCCTAACATCTGGCAGCAGCCTAATGGCCATCTGTCGTCTCTGTACTGCTACAACCATTTTTTCCAGAAAATCTCAGTTATAGCGCTCAGTTAAATGATCATTAAATGAGATTGTGCGTGAATTCAAAGTTCTGTTCCCCCCCATTACCCAACATGGGACATGCAACTTGATCAGCGTGTGCAGATATTGAGCTCATGTCACATACTTTGATATGGAATCGAAGGCACTGTGAATTGTTACTATGATTTATGGATCTGTAGAAACAGGAAGCAGCTCGTGTTACTTCGACCGGCTGGAGTTTGACGTTGAAATAAAACAGCGAGGATGTGGCGATCGTGTTAGTGAATCAGTGTCTTTACTCTCAGCTCGAACATCCAACATTCACTACTGAAGTTGAAAATGATTTACATGTTTTCAATAAAACAGAAATTTAATATTTTCCAGCTTTTAACAGAGGTCAGTAGTACTAAGCTGAGCACAGTGGCGATTCTAGGATTTTTCTAAATCAGGGGCCACAATTTACACAGAGGAGCCAATTATATGTCCAACATCCATGCATATTTCCATATTCAGTAAGTTGCACATTTAAGCACATCTAATCCTAAAGGACAGGGGCACTTCAGGGGCCAAGCAGATTTCACTCTCTGGATCCGCCCCTGGCTTCAGTGCAAAAAGTTCAAACCAAAGGTCTTCTGAACATACGGTTGTGTTTGTGCGTACATCTCTGTTTGTGTTTGTTCTCCTCCCTCAAACTTCTTTTATATAAATCTCTGAGCATATACAGACAGGATGTCTACCGTTTTCCTTGTACATTTTCCGAACTCCTCCTCATATACCAAATAATGGCTCTTGAGGGATTGCAATTTTTGTCAGCGATTTGTATCCTGCGGTCGTACACAGAGCAAAATGTTACCAGCCTGAAACTATTACGTCTTGTTAGAGGGGGACCTTATTGACTCAAGATGTTGTATAATGGAAGCTATTTGAATGGGACACGGCGTTACCAGTAATTGATTTCATAATGTTCAGGAAGTTATCCACTATACTAACTATAAGTGGTTACGTATGACACTGCAATAACTAAACGTCAACTTTAGTTTGAAGACTTTCACGTAGTGGATAAAGACATTCATTTACCTAACCAGTGCAGCCACTTCCCTGCAAACATGACCAGTCTGTCTTCATGCTTTTTACAGTGTCACAGTACCTGAACGTTGTTTGCACAATTTAACACAAGAAGATTTCATTATACATCAATATATTAAACCTTAACCTATGCCGACCTCAGATTGGGTCACTTATTATCAGGGTCCAGTGAGCTTAGTCTCGAGAGTCGCATGCAGCACACTGTCAGACCAAGCTTATGCTAAGAAGTTTGTTACTGTCTTAGGCTTCATATGGGGACAAAACCAGTCATCTGGGGACGGCTTGTCCAAGTGGGGACAAAATACTTTTACAAAGGAATCAATGACAGTTAGCAGGATTATTCAAAAATGACGCAATCGGCTTCCAACTTGATGTGGAGGGGTGGGGCATGTTCCAGGGAAGAACACGTACATTTTTTGTGCAAATCCTGACCAGGGGGCAAATCCAGGATTTATTTATTTTATTTTCAAATTGTTAGATAGGACATTTTTTTCAACATTTTCATTATTTTTTGAGTAAATGGAATTGCATCTTCACGATTGTGAGAAACGTACAAATATATATATAGATATATTATGTGTCATTATGAAAGAATGGACAGAATAGAGTGTGGCAGGCCTTCATGATGGGTAAACACTGCATCGGCCCATCTCTCATTTAAAATGTTGATCAGAATGTATTTTTCGGGGATGCTGCCTGCGATTGTCAGCCTCTGCGATTTTTTGGCTGCGGCCTCGTCACTCAGTTTCCAAATGGCATGGCCGTATTATGATGGGATGCGAAAAAACCACTCCAAATCCCCATTGTTCTGCCCTCTCTGTGTTTCCGAGGCAACAGTCTCTTACCATCTGGAAGGCCCTCATCCCTCAGTTCCTCTCACTTTCCTCTAATGGGTTTCTCCTCTGTCCTTTTCCCATCTCATTTTCTTTTTAGTACTGTTTCTCTTTTTATTTTCAAAGACATTTTATCCCAACTTTTTTTGTACTCTAATTTGATTCCCTCTCCCGGTTCCTCTCTGTTGTGCTCACTTTTTCAAATACTTTACACTTTAAGTGCTATATTACTGTACTCGTTCACTCGTTCTCCACTCTGCTCTTTTTATATCCTGGTCATTTTCATCTCATCCCCTGCCGGTCTTTGTCTCTTTTCTTTTTTCTCAACACTTCACAGTCGCATTCTTAAAACCCAGTCCTCTGTATTATGCACCCAGACACATTCACAGTCACACACACACACGTTCATACTCTGATTCACACATCGTTCCAAAGTTGTATACAAACACACTTCCACACACAGGGGAGTGTAATCATGTTAATTTGCTGGATTGGTCCGTTTGTAATTCGTGATCTCCAGGTGGATTTATCCTATTTGACAGAACTTTATTGACAAAGACAGATTGGAGCCCCTGAAAGGTGTTTAGTTTCATTCAAACGTGAACTGTATGAGCAAGTGTGTGTGTGTGTGTGTGTGTGTGTGTGTGTGTGTGTGTGTGTGCGTGTGTGCGTGTGTGCATGTGTGCGTGCGCTCTCTCTCCTCTAAAGTAGTGCCTATTATTCTCAGCAGATGCTGACCTTCAGCATGCCAGCTCTCTGGAGGGCAGCACTTGTTTCTCTGCCTTTTTTCCCCTCTTTTCTTCTCCTCTGCTCTCCCCCCCCCTTCTCTTTCGTCTTCCTCCCTTCTCATTTTCTGCTCCTTTCTTCCTCTTCCGTGTTTTTCTTCTGAGCTTCCATCTGGGAGGCTCAATCTCTTCTACTTGTAGACCCATTCATCATTCAGCTTTCAAATCTAAACTCTCTCTCTCTCTCTCCATTTCACCCGTTCATTTCCCTCCCCCCTCATTGTCTTCTCCTCCTCGTCCTCTTCACCCTTATTTCCTCTGTCTAACTTGACTGTCATGAGCCATTTTGTAAGCCACATGCCTTCCCTGCATGAATCTGTTTTATTGGAAAATGAGCTGTTTCTCCTCTACAACCTGTTTGGAGACAACCTGTGTCCCTCCCTCTTTCTAGGTCTTTCTAGGTCTTGTCCTCAAACCTCTCTGTCTTCTGTTTACACCAACTTCTTATCCTTTCCACTTTCATCCGCCTTCTCTCTATCCTCTCTTTGGTTGTTTGAAAGGAATACAGATGAAGATTTTACTCTTTAGTTACCTGCTCTGTGTCTGTTTGCTCCTTGTTGGCCAGACGGCTTGACACAAATTCCCCACTCTGTGAAGTGGCCTGTAATTACACCTTAGGCACGTAGGTACAAAATTATTTGACAGGTCAAGAAACAAAAGATTGCGTCTTGATTTCAGTTTTTATGTTACAATCCCCAGTGAAATTAAAAAGTCTAATCCTCATTTTTTTTTTGCGTGCTCTTCACTCTCCGTTCATCTTTTCTTTCCGAGAATATTTTAAGGTAATTTTGCTCATTTTCAACACATCACTGCAGAAATCTCTCCTCTGGTAATGGTGCTAAACAGACTTTTATATAAAAAGAAAATAAATACAATGAGTCTATTTGTGAGAGCGGTGTTGAACTCTTATGAAAGGTCCATTGACAGACCCTGGAAATCAGTGTTTCTAACCCATATCACTGATGTTCACGGTGATAAAACAAACATTATGTCAGCTTGACTTCCACTCCTGTTGCAGGGTCACTAATGGTCCGGTCCTCCACCAAATGCTGTTAACTTTGCCAAATGGTATTGAAGGTTTGAATGTTATGTCTATGTATTTGGTATGCCCCTAATCCTGGCTGATAATACCCTTGCTTAGCCTTTGACCCCATCCCCTAAGTGTTTGGTGGGAACTGAAGGAGTGTCATGTGACTTCAAGAGGTCAGGAGGCAAGGGAGGGTTTGCGGGTCACATGCACACGCACATGCACAAGCACCAGGACAAACCACACTGACAGCTGAACCAACAGAGCACCATCTCTGCCATAAACACACACACTCACCCTCAGACACACACAGTATGTAACCACTTAACCATAAGTAGAAAAACAGCTTAGTGTCTTATTGGGCTTCTCCCTAATAAAACAGAAGGACCTCTCTGTGCTGCTCCAGGCGCCACTCTTAATGACTTTGCTGCTGAACTGTGAGGAGTTGGGTTTTTTTCACTGCTTACAGTTAAGACGGCTCCAGATGCTGTGTACTGTACCTGTGCGGAGGGCTCACAGCGCAGCTTAGAGTGATTTCATTTACTCACACAAAGACAACCGCCAATCACGCTGAGAGCCCTGCCTCCCCGCTCGATGCCGGAGAATCCTGCTTCGCCGCCCGGCTGATGCCTCCTTTATCTCACATGTTCCACACAGCATCGTGTGGAGTCAATTAGAAATTTATATATTAAACTCCAAATAATTAAGCAGCCCAGAACCAATATAATATGTAAATTGCAAAACCTCCAAGATGTGAAGCAGGTTTCATTTTCATTTTTAGTGCATTCTTCCCTGGAAGTAGGCGTCCCTGTTGTATCATACCATTCCTGAGCTGAAACATTTTCTCTACCCTTCATTATTTCTCACTTAGGATTTTATTGCCTTATTGTTTGGACTGTGATGCCTCCGTGATTAAAGCTTCATAATGAAGTCTCACATTAGGCAGATGAAACTAAGTTAAAGTTAGTCTAACCCCGGGGACATTATATCACTGCAGCTACGTTTTCATCGCGGCTTCCAAAATGACATTACGACAGCAGTTGTGGAACAATTTCCCGCTATTAATCCGTTTTATTACCAGACTGTCAAAATATGGGGACGCTCGCTGACAAAGAATCTGACACCGTTGGATGCAATTTAAACATATGAAGCATTCCTCTCCACACCTCAAACACAGAATCAGTTTTAAATGGATATCAACACGTGGTGCGACTCTAGAAAGACTCATAAAGGAGGTAAGTGAATTAAAGTGGCAGTAGTTTATCTCCTCTTCCTCCCTTTGCTCCTCTTTCACTCACTTTAAATATCACTCTGTGCCTCCCCCTCCTCTTTTTCTCACCCTCTCTAACCCTCCCTCTCTCATCTGCAACTTTTCCTCTGCTCTAATGTTGTGTTTGTTTGTGTTTGTGCGTCAGTGTTTTTGCTTTTATTGAGACGATCCATCTGCGACGTGGCTGTCACTGGCTCTCCGGAGATGTTTTTAATGTGTTGTGTCACCGCGTTACGTCTTGGTCTCTCTCAGACAGGCCCGGGATGATAGATTGCTGAGTGTAAGTGTGTGAGTTTCCCGATAACAGCTGTGTCCAGCCATGGTTTCAGAGAGAAGAAGTGAAAGCGTGTGTGTGTGTGTGTTTATGAGAGAGAGGGGCAGCTGCAGAGGACACATAACAACTCCTTGTTTCCTCTGAAATCCATCAGAAATCTCTTAAATACCAGGGAATTAGAGAGGCTCACATTACTCTCAATTACTGTCAGACCTGGAGAGAAGACTTTCCAATTATCCTTTCAAATACCTAACCTGTGTACTCGCAGTGCGCTATCCGTCTATATAAGTATCTGACAATATTAGAGAAGCCATCCCTGAAACAGGTTTCCCTTCAAACTGAGTCTGTCTGTGGAGTTGCTGTTCTGCTCGGACTGTTTTCATCTCTTTCGTCTTGGTTTGATTACTCTCTCAGTTATGTTAAACAAGTTGTTGCAAGTGCCAGAAATTTGTTCCCATTCATTACATCTGTTTCTAACTTTTTTTTATCTCCCTCTGCGTCTCACACACACACACATACTGCACGCACACACACACACACACACACACACACAGACCAACAGACTCCTCATTTAGTCTTAACTCATCTCCAGCTGTGTGCCAATTTGCCTCCTCCAGAGTATGTGGGGTTTGAGAGGGGGTGATTAGGAGCTAGCTCTGCATATAAGCTAAGGTTTGCAGCCTGTGTGTGTGAGTGTGTGTGTGTTCATGCAGAATGTAGAGTTGTCTGTATCTGGGGTCCCACTGTATGTCGACATAAGTGTTTAATTTTACAACCTATATACTTATCTGAGTGTGCATGTGGCTGTGTCAGTGTGTGTGTGTGTGTGTGTGTGTGTGTGTGTGTGTGTGTGTAATGGGTTCCCATCCTCATTACCCTGTAATCCCCAGCTGCTGTGCAGTGCTCACTGGGTTCCTGGAGGGAGAATTCCAAACTTGCCAACGGATTTACAGCAGATTCCCACTGGATTTCTGCTCCATTCCCAAAATGGAATCTCTCATAAGACTGTAGGGCCACAGCTAAGGATTGTTTGTCATTATTGACCAGTCTGTCAGTGGTTTTTTTGAATTAATCAATCAATCTGCACAATGCTTGAAAATAGAGTAAAGGTTCAACTGTGACTTGTTTTGAGTTGCACATGTTGTCCAACCAAAAGTGCACAGATATTGTATTTCTAATGGTTTTAAACAGTGAAAGCTTGTGAATTCCACGGTTGAGCAATTGCAACAGGCAAATATCTGGCATTTTTATTTGATAAATCACTTCCACAATTTGTCAGTAATCTGGTAATTCATTTTATTTCAACAATTTAATCAACTAATAGTCAAATGTATTCAATAAGTGAAATAGTCTCAATATTTCCCAATAATCACGAGTTCATAAGACTCATACGACCCAGTACAGGTTATCTGTTCTGCCAAATACGCAGAGCCCTACACTGTACCCTGATGTGCACCTCCCCAAAATGTATCTACACGTCGAGGCGAAGCAGACCCCAAGAGCTCTGATTGGTCCACTTGGTAGCATCTCATTTTTCCGGCAGACTCACCTCCATTTTTTATTTGAGTTGCAGGAACCAACACGGACAACTTATTTCTTTTCTTCCTTGCTGTTCTTTAAAGAAAATACTTGCTCTTCAACATCTATCAGCTCCATCCAACACGATCCGCTTAGTGACGCTCGCCATTGTTCTGAAGTAAACAGAGACGCCAGAGTGTTTGTAAATAAGTGGACCAGAAACTGGAAGACACTCAACACCAGCATAGAAACTCAAGAAAGCCACTAGCGTTTCGGCGGTGTAATTTCATAGGCCCTGTGCATAGGCCCCATACTTACCTATACGTCGTAGCTTCGACGCAGAAGCATGAATTGGGCTTTACAGGCTTGTTACAAATACACGTTAGGTGCAGTTTCATTAAAAAAAAGGAAAAAGTGAAATCTTGTAGCCTATTTTGGTGAAGTGATTGCAAATATCAATAAATCATGATGTGTTCTAACAGCTCTTATAAAAGCTAATACGTTTATACTTTAATTTATGCGTCCATTTCGCTCCTTTTTGTGTCTTCTTTGCCTCTTTACCTCTTTTCTTATGGTTTGTTTATCTGCATCTCTCCTTGAAACGTCCCCCGACACTCTTCCTCTCCTCTGCCTCTCATCTCTTCCTCTCTGCTCTGCCTTCTTCTCCTCCCCATCACCTCTCCGCCACTCTTATCTCTGCCCTAGTGAAACTGTCGTAGCGACGGGACCAAATGCTGAGTGACAGATAGACCGATATGGGCATTCAGGTATACACAGGCTCCGGGGGGGACGGCAAGTCAGCGAGGCAGATTGTCTGGCAGGCAGGCGGGAGGGCTTGTAGCCATAAAACGCCTAAAAAGGGAGAGAGAGGCAGACGGACACATGGACAGACGGGACAGCTGGCTGACTGACGTGTTGGTGAGGCTCTGTAGCAGAAGAGACGCAGACAAGACGGCTGTGGCTATCAAGACGAGGGACATTTGAGACATGTAGCTGATTCGCTCTGCCCACAATGAGCGCGGCAGAATAAGTCAAAAAGCAGGAGACAGTTGACAGATAGGTTAACGGACGAGTTGACGAGTTACAGACATGTAACGTGCTCACAAACACGCACACACACACTTGCTCTCGTGGCGGACACGGAGACAGGAGGGGCAGAGGCAGACATCCCAAACACGATGGGCATGTAGTTAGTTAGACACTTTCCATTGCTGACCACCCAAACTGCCACACACAGGCGTCAGCCCGGGGGACCACCAGCACACTGTGTGTCTGTGTGTGTCTGTGTGTGTGCAAGTATTTATGTACAAATCAGTGTTAGTGTCAGTCGGCCTGTCTCCGTGGTTGCGTGAATGTTCAAGTTATGTCCCGGCAACAGGTTAAATGTGTGACTGGTTGGAGGTTGATTGAGCTCCACCTGCTCCACCATGTATATCCATCATAAGTGTCCTGACACTCGCTGAGAGGGACGCGATTCTGCTTCAGCAGCTTAACACACGTTTGACTAAATATACTCTGAAAAAAGAAAAGTGTTGTATTAAACTTAAAATACTTCATTGGGAAACATGATTCCAAATGAGAAATGTTTGTTCAAATTGAAAAACACTGATAATATCAATTTGAAAACGCTTCATTTGTTTTTACCAATTGAAGCATTATTTTTTTAAGTTGTTTATTTTCAGTGTAGACAGAAATATTTGCGTTACATTTTTTAACACACATTCACAGTAATCTCAGAGATGGACGTGTATAAAGAAGCATAAATATACTTTTTAAATATTTTAAAAGAAGAGAGTGAAGATGAGGCAGATGGGTAGATAGAGACAGAGTGAGAAACGAATGTCGACCAATGAGAAGAGGCAGAAAGACAGAGAGATAAAATATAATACCTCGTAATGTTAGCTATGTGGACGACACGTGTTTGTGTACTTGCTTTCCACTGGGCACAAGACATCAATATCTATTAACAGGACTGGACTGGATTACCACAGCTGTGTGTGTGCGTGTGCGTGTGCGTGTGCGTGTGCATGTGCATGTGCATGTGTGAGTTGTGTGCATGTTAACTGAGCCCTAGCCTACTTAAAACTGCCACATGTCACTTACGTTCTGTTGCTATGTGATCTTTGGCTGGGATAGGCTGTTGGCTCTGCCTGTGTGTGTGTGTGTGTGTGTGTGTGTGTGTGTGTGTGTGTGTGTGTGTGTGTGTGTGTGTGTGTGTGTCCCTCCCTCACTCTTCTCCAGTCTGAAGCAAATAGTTTGTGGCAGATTTTCATGAATATTTCAGCCATTTCTTTGACAGTACTAAATGCGGTATTAAAATTTACTGATATTTGCCTTATTAAAAAACATGGTGTTTGCAGTGGCAGCAGTTGGTTGATGATTTGTTTTGTTGTGAGTGATTTCAGGCGGAGCGAGAGGTAAAAACCACATCAGTTCTGTGGTGACATGCGGCGAATGGAGCTCGACTGACACACACAACGTTTTATGTATTTTTTCAAAGCAAAGTCTGAATAAAAGTTTTATTTTCCTAAGTTTAAATATGTTCAGTTCTGTTCAACTTTTCTTCCATTGTAATTCATTTAATATTTGTTCTGCTCTCTTCCTCAGACGGGGTCCGTTGGATCCGGCTGAATACCCCATGCAGCCCTGGTCAGGTCACTACCCCGGACCTCCCCAGCCCCCACAGGGTTACCCTCAGCCCATGTCCTACCCTAACCCCAACCCCCAGCCTGCTCCATCTTACTCCGGCTACCCACCTCCGGGCCAGCCGTACCCACGTCCAGGGGACCCACGGGGCGTTGACCCTGGCTACTACCCCCACCCAAGGTAAGTGAATGCAGAGATGTTAGTATACATGTATACAACAGGATATTAGACCTCTGATTTACGTTGTAGTCTAAAATAAAAATTTGACCAGACTCTGTTTTATGCTGCTAGCTCTCAGCAGAGAGGGCCCCTGCGGCAGGACGTGCCACCGTCCCCCACCCCTCCACTTCGCGGACTACGGTACGACACGATGATGCGTGGAACTGGGGGTGGAGGCTACAGGTAGGGGCACTTCCAAGGTAAATTCTGAGATCTTACATTTTCTATTTAACTCAGTTATTTAACTTTCAAACAACTGAAGTTCTGTGATTATTAAAGCAGTACGGTTCCAATATGGAAAATAAAGCTTGAAAGCATGTTTCTCTCTTTGATAAAAAAGCATTTTAACAAACCTGCGAACACGTCTGATTGGTGCAGGCACCTGGTGGATCCTGGTCCGGACCAATATAGCTATACTGGGGAGGTAGGAAGACAGCAACAGCAACAGCAAACCAACCCAAGACAGAAGAATGCCATGACTGCAGCTGTGTAGACCAATCACGTCCAGAGATGGAAAAATGAACAGAATGCTGATCGCTCTCGATTGTGCGGCTCCTCTGCGTCCACTGCTCTAATGAAACAGAGTCCAAACCCCTAATGGTGCGAATCACCATCATTATCAGACATTGTCTAGTCTGTTGAAAAGTATATGGTTCTACACAGACGAGCGAAGGTAAAGGAGGTTAATTATAGAGGAGCTGGCGTGATGCATAATGTCTTGTTTGAAGTCATTTAAATTGCTTGGAGTCTTCCCGGAGTGTAAAATTAGCGGGGCTTTTTGCTTTTCACTATACTGTGATTAATTTGTCTCTTTCGAGAAGCAGTCAGAGGCTCAGGTAATTGGATCCATTTAAATTAAGCCACCAAAGGCATAAATACAGCTCTGCACTCTCATATTGTAGCTGTCACTTTCACTACCGCCGCTCCAACAACAAGGCAAAAGATAAAATACCCTTAAAACGAGCAGGCAGTAACACACTAACCTCAGTTTCGTGGCCGTTGGCCACAACTTAAGCGACAACTTCCAGTGATAAACCCAAATTTATCATCAGGACTAAAGCAGTTCATGTTTACAAAAAAAACGTGAATGTGGGTCTTTTAGTCTTTTCCCCCTGAGGCCAAGTTGAGATGAGGACGAGAGTCGAAATGACCCCGTGTTCCCAAACAGTGTGGGCAGCCACAAATTAGTGTGAAGATGTCATTCTTTACTGTGTTGGTAATAGCTGCTGAAACAGAAGCGTTGTGCAGAAAGTCGGTTTATCCCTCCGAGCCAAATCACTAACAGAAGCTCTACAGAGCATCAAGAGACGATGGTTCCTCTGCTGAATGAAGTGCTGCTTTTGACGCCGTTTTTTTTAATTGTTGAAGTGCACCATAGCACAGTAGAGCACTTGTATGAATGATTATTTCTCTGTAATTTCGTGCTTTTAATAATGATATGATTGCATTTTATTCTTATCCAACGTATTTCTCTTAGATATGAGTTTAAATACATCCTAGTCACAACCTAGTCCAGAGTCTGAAACCATTCCGGCTCACAGCACTAATGAACCATCCCAGAATATTACTGTTTCAGACCACATTACATTTCATAAATGAATCTCATCTGTATGTTTTTTTTATTCCAGGAATTATATGACTGAAGGTTTTTCTATGGACAATTAACTTTATTTAAAAATGAGCCCTACTTGAATGTATGAAAACAAAAGGTGTAATTTCCATCTAGTTCACGTAGTCAACCACAGACTGTAGATAAAGATGGACGACGCGTCTCCACTTCCTCCCACTCTCCAGAAATGAAGCTAAAGCATCCAGGATACGAGCGCTGCCATCTTGAGCTGATGACGTGTCAGCTGTCAATCATCACGTTTCACCCCAATTTTTATAGCTTCAAATTAAACTTTCTGGAGAATATGAGCACTTGAACAAACATTGTGTGATAAGAACTACTCTAATTTACAGAAACAGACTGAGAAAATGTTATTTGACGTGTAGGCTACTCTGACATTTTATTTTGGTCTATGACCCATCCCTCCTATACTGCAGCCAGCCACCAGAGGGCGATCAAGATGCTTTGGCTTTACTTTCGGGGAGCCGCCATGTCGTCCATCTTTATTTACATTGTAAACTTCTGTGTATTGAATCATTTCACAATGATCTGCCGAATTTTGGGTTTTCTATCCGACATATGATTGACAAAGTTTGATCTGAATAATAATATCAACCTATAACCTTTGACGTAACAGAAGAAGCTCTGCACAGAGCAAGATGATATGTCAATGGAGATGATACACAAACCAAAGTTTTGTAATGCTGCCTTGTCCTTCACTCAGATTAACAGTTCACAATTCATTTATTAGTGACAACAGTGCTAGAACTTACTAGACAGCAATTTAGGAGAAGCAGGTGAATGAAGCACGTGAGAAAAATGATTGTCGAAGCGTTTTATTTTGTGTAAACCAGGCAGAAAAGGTTGTTCAGTTTTTGGGGCAGGTGTTAAACTGACCAGCTGTCCAGCTCACTTTCACTCAGCGTTACTCAACAGCCTCTCCCTCCCGGTGTTTTCCGTGTATGACATGTACAGCTCGCCCCAGTCGGGCTGTGAAGGATGCTCATTGCACATCTCTATGACCCGGTGGTGTAGGCGTCACCGTGCGCTGAAGTGCACGCAAGTCTCGTTGAAACACGAATTGGGCATCGGAGTGCTCATCTCACCGCTGCACCGTGGAGTATATCCATTTAGCCACTTTAACCATCAGTTAAGTGTAACTGAGATTTAACATTTCTGTTTGTTCCATTCCACAAAGCCCCGCAGTATTAACTTCAATGTTTTAAATGTCATTTCCAGATTTGATGAATTGCGTCTATGTTATTAAGAATGAGGATGAAATACCACTAAAGGATGAATGTTGAGAGTAATTTGACTGAAACCCACGTGAAAGAATGTGAAGGAGAGGACTGAAAACGCTGCTGTTTGCTTGTTTGTTAGAGAAACATGGATGATTGAGTAGAATGAAGGATGTAGATTGAAATAATTAGTAGGGAAAATAGGGAACGGTGGAAAGAAAGAAACAGAAGTGAGGATAGGTCGAGAGGTGACGAAGGAAAAATGAAACTAATGGTCTCAGAAAGAAAAGAGGGATGGTGGTGAAGAGGACATAGAGAAATAGATTGAAGGCGTTGATGGAGGCAGGGGAGAGAAATGGTAAAAACAGATGCTGTGCAAGACCCCAATGACGAAGAGGAGAGGAAACGAACAGAGGAAAGAGTGAAAGATCGTAAAATTATGGGCAGTGCTAGCTCTTCAGTTGAAGGGGGGGGGGCTATGTGCTCGTATTGACTGAATGTAGTGACTTTGGAATTTACTTAAAAATATTTGTCTTTTTCACGCTATTGTCACTTTTGAATTCTTCCTCAGTAAGTCCAAGTGTCCAGGTATTTACTGAACGTACAATAATGAAACACATTTGAAAGAGACTGGTGGTCAACTCATCCGTCAGGTATAGAAAACTGACCCCAAAATAATTCACATGCCCGTCATGATGCTGACGTAGCATAAAGAAGGTTTGTAATCCAACCTCCACATCGGTGAGTGGTAGAGTCCGGGGTGAACCATGACCTCAAAGTTTAAATGTGTGACTCTGACGCCATTATACCAAAAAGGTTAGTGTTGTTACTTCTTTAGATATTAATAGTCTCGTATGTGTTACAGTATGTTAAAGGGATGGTTCACTGAAAAATTATCATTATCCACTCACCACTATACCGATGGGGGGGGGGTGTTTGAGTCCACAAAAACACTTCTGGAATTTCAGGCTTAAACTTTGTTGCAGGAGAATCCAACACAATTGAAGTAACTGGTAAATCCTCCTTCAGACGTGATGAAACAGGGTTAGGGTTAGACGTGGTGCTCGGGTGGAGCAGTGGAGGTTATTCCAAAACACGAGCTCGACCAATCGTGAGTCAGTCTCAGCTGAACATGCTCCAGTGTGAGTAGAACTACCTGAAATGACAGAAACCATCTTTGAGAATAATGTATTTGACTTTTCAGTTTTGGTCCATGTCACAGTCAGTCATGTCGTTCATCTTGATTCACATTCTACGGTTTGAAACAGAATGAAGAGAAAGCGAGGATGGAGGACATCTTTTGTAACTGCGTCTGAATGCTGGGTGAACAGTCCACTGTGAACATTGCATGAAGGTGTTTTACTGTTACTCCTCTAATATTACTACACATTTCACATATATGTCATATTTAACATATTCTTTTTTAATGACAGTTGGTGTTGTTGGTTGCGTTTACCGGAGCCACGTGATGTTTGGTTGCTGTAACCATGCTACTGTAAGAAAGATCCAATCTCTCCTCTTCACAGATTCATGTTAGGTTTTTCCTGTTTGAAAATTACCTGGAAATGTAAATCTTAATATTTCAAAATTGGGTAAAACAAACAAGACATTGTGGTGTAGCATGGTTAAAGGTACTGAGCATCTGGAGTGTGTCGCTCTCTGGTTTTTGTCAGTACGGGATGAGTTGCACAAGATGAAGGTACGAACCAGAACCCTCTTTTTACAGAGTGCTGGTACTCCTGGTTCTCCTTGTACAGAGACCAGGGAATGAAGGAACCGACTAAATAACCTCTCTGTCCTACAAGTATAACATTTTTATTACACTGATTGTATCCCAAAAAAATGCTTTTTATAATGTTGTAACAATAGCAATGATTTCTATTCCTGTTTTCCTGCATTTTATATTTATGTATATAACATCCTCTTTTGCATTAAAATATTCATTTAAAACACGGTTTCCCAAAGATGTCGTACTTTAAGTGTTAAAACATGTCCTTCACTTCTTTATGCTGCAACGCGTGCCCAGCACATCTGCTAAGGTTAATTAAATACGAGTCAGGAGAAATTATTTCCCTCATGTCCCCCGTACCCTGCAAGGTGAATCATTAACATTGCCAACTCAATTTAGTCCATCATTTAAGCAGCTGATAAATGGTACCTTTTGTGATAAGAGATAGATGTTGGCCCCAAATTAATGCAAGACTAATTATCAATTAGAAACAGGAGATAAGGTACTCTGATTGCTGCGCAAACTTTTTTGAGTTTTTCTGGCACAGTGCCATCGCACCGCCGGGTCATATCCCTCCGATTAATAAGCGTTTAGTCACAGTCTGTGGCTGAAAGGTGCTTTTTTTAATTTAGCAGACACGGTGGGTGCCGGACTTGGGCTGCAATCAGAGAAGTTGGAAGTAATGAGACGCTGAGGCCAAGGGAATGTTTTATCAGTCAAGGCTTAATTAGCATATCCCCGACCTGCAGCCAATGGGGAGCGGGAGAGGGAAGTAATTAAATTCTCCTGAGTCACTGCCAAGGTTCATTTTGTGCACAGTGTTCAGTATGGATTGACTGTGTGTGTGTGTCATCAACATTCAATGCACTGATTGTAACATTTATTTAAGTCCTGCTGTTTGTGCGACTGCATGTCAGACATTAGTTACAGAGATTAATTGCAGTGTACTTCAGGACCCTTCACACAGTCGGAATCAAACATGTTGCAGAAATGGAGCAAATGAAAGTAGTGAGGAAGAACTGGTCTGTTTACCTGACTGATAAACTTTTGACATTTCGTTTTTTTTTCTCCTGTAGATGTTAGCTCACTAACTCACTGTGAAATGAAAGCTTTGGGTTTCGCCATCACTCTGAAAGACCCGTGAGGATAAAAGGTGGCTGCTCCTGTTGATCTCATCGAGAATCCTCTTCACACTTTGCAGATCTCAGCAGCGTTGAGCTTAATGTACAGTATCAGTTGGCTTCACCCTCTTGCAGGGGGGGGGGGGGTAACATCCGACCCCTGGGCTGTACGTGACCCACCAGACTTTGATATGATCAGAAATACTGTAGTTGTTACATGTCATCAGGGATAAGCATCACAGCAATCCTCAAGAAAAGAGATGTAATAGCAGAATGTTGCACTTTCCAAGAGAAACGTCCTTCACTTGAGTTTTCCTCTATGTTCTGCAGGAAAACAACAGACATAACAGATTCAAGGGGAATCAGCCATTATTTATGTGGGAAATGTTCCATTTTGAGGGAGGACTCACAGTCCTTGAAAGCCATGTATTGGGATTTGTTTGACCAAGTTGTTTTGGCTAACATCTGTATGTAGCATCACTACCATCTGACATCAGATGCTTCACCAACCAGAAGCTGTGACAGCATTGCTAATTGAAATGGCCCGAAAGAAAAGTTTCCTAAAATGTCATCTTTTAAAAAAAGAGAAAGTGCAAGTAAACAAGTGACAGATGAAGGAAGTCGAGCATCCAGCAGTCTAAAACTGTTAACATGATTATGTCGTTCCATTGCAGTGGTTCATTAGCTGCTCCCGGCTTAATGAAACGGCTACAATTAGCTGACCCATGGGCTTTTCCCCCAAACTAAAGAATTGCTGCAGACGACCGCATTCCCGTGGCCTGCGTTCATTCCAGACCATCTTGGCTGAACGCTCCTGTGATGAGTGTGAGCATCAGCACTGGATGGAGGTCTGGCACAAGACCAAGAAGAAGGCTCTCACCAAATGGTGAAAGTTGTATTTGAGCCTGGGGATAAAACTTTATCAGCCAAAAGGGAAATAGCCTGAGAAGGAAGAAGAGCATATTTTTCAGAATTCTTTAATCAAGTTCTCTCTCAAGTGTCCCCTAACTTTTAGAATTTGCCATTTTCATTATGGGAAGAACTTCACGAGAACGTGAATCAGGGTTTCTGTGAAACTTCTCATGGTCACAATCACTTAACACTTTGACATGTAATCTGTTCAGACTATGAGTAACTCTACACACACTCCCTGATTTACTGGCTGAAATAGTTGACTGATGCTGTGTTAAACTGGCTGGTGGGTTCACTGACTGACTGTATGAGCCAGTCACTGATTGACTGGCTGTGTAATTGCTTTGACCTCCCCCCCACGGCAGGTTTGGCATGCTGTAATTATTAGCAGTTATTATTAGTAGTTTTAATAAGCATGGGAAGCCATTGTAATTAGAATTTCCTATATGAGCGGCTGCCAGTGTGTGGACGTGTGAGTGAGTGTTTGTGTGTGTCTACTTGGCAAAGTATTGTTCATTCGTAGCTATTATTGGCAGCCGGCTTTCTGTTCCCATGACTTCTGATTGTTTTTCATGTACACACTGTGTTTGAAGGCCGTCCTTGGAACTGCCAGGCCTCCCGAAAATCCTCATTAATTATTGTCAATTTATGATCTTGTTTGCTCTCTTCTTTTTTATCTTTGGTTTTTTTTATTTATTTATTTATTTTTTTTTAGAGACAGTCACACACACATCTCACTCATCTTAATATAAATGTACCACAGTGTTGGTGTTTGCTGCCGCTGCCTCATTAAATCATCACCGACTGAAAGTGACGGTGCGGCTCAGCGCTGCATGAATCATCGTTGATATGCAGAAGTGATAGACAAGGCCAAATGTCAGTTTTCCATTAAGTCATCACATTGGAGCGTCCCACTCAGCACTTTGTGGACACTTCAGGTGAATATTAAAAATACTATACATGCACTGGGTGAGGCTGTTTGCAGACCAGATCCAGAGCTCTGCTGTTCTATCTGGACCTGGACCTGTATCAGATAAACTGTTGAGCCTTCACATCACTGGTTTAGCAGAAAACTCTCAGACCAGTTGCTTGTGTTGTAAATAATCTCACGTGATGAGATGAGAGAAGCAAGAACAGACGATGAGAAGTCAGAGAAATGAAAGAAAAGTAACTTTACATTGTGCACTTTCAAATTGGGAAAAGTAGAGAGAGAAAAATGTTTTTTAAATCAGGACTAGACGGACTTTAAAATCCTTTCGCTCACTTCTCATGAAAAGTGATGGTGGGATAAGAGAGGGAAAGAAAGAAAGAGAAAAGCAGTTAAAGCGGTCTAGTCGTTAAGATTGGTTGAAATTGTTAGAATTCAGTTGAGACTGTTAAACTCGATCCACACGCTTTATTGATCTTTTCTCTTAAAGTCAAGCACTTTATTTTAAAAGCATTTTTTTTCAAATCCCTCCAGTACATTGTGAAAACTGACAATAAATATTGTTGAAATATTATTGCATTACTCTTAATTTGAGTGCCACTTGTTGACAACATACAGTCGTTGATACATTTAGTATTTAGATGGACACTTTGATGCTCTGAACCTTTGCTGGAGGAAATGATCTCTATCTGGACCTCTCTTCATTTTAATTGAATTCCCCTGTTTTAAAGGTTTATCAGATCTTGCCAGAAAAGCTAATTCGAGTCTCTATCGTGACCTGAATAGGAAAAGATGTTCCTGTTGTGCAAACAAAAAAAACAATGAAATGAAATATGTAGCCTACATTACAAGTGTTTTCCACTTTCTAGTTGTTTGGACATCTCACAGTTCTCCCGGGGTCACGACACCCAGGAACCACTGTTCTCATGCAAATGAACCCTTTGAAATGTAGATGCAGCTTCACCCCAACAGTGGGAACATCTGACCAATGCTGGGACCACAGGCTACAAGTAGAGAGCAGAAGTGGAAGTGTTCATTACAGCGAATTCTGCTTGTGTGTGTGTGTGTGTGAGAGACCTTCAGTTTTAAGATTCACATCCTGACAGGGTCATGGACAGTGAGTGTGTCCTATGATGTGTTTGTGTGTAAAACTTACATTTCCTCTGTCCCATGTGTACAGTGATGACTTCCATGAGTCCACTGGCAGCTGTTTCCTTCCCTTCTTCCCATCACACACACACACACACACACACACAGACACACACACACAGTGGTAACCTTGAGGCATCTTGCTGGATCCTCCAGGCCTGTCCTCATCACTTTAGCCATTTTCAGACATGACCTGCAGATAAAGATCCAGAGAATTGGATCCGGACTTTACCTGCATTTTGCCTTTCACACATACCAGAGCACCTGGTGAATCCAGCGCCGGACCCCCTGCTGTGTTCTCATATAGACTTCTCCTTGATGTCTACTGACATTATACGATAAGAGGCCCGGAGGAGAGAAAACGGAGGAAGTGCGGAGTTCAGTGCATCTCTGAAAGCAGCTCGAGTGAGGAAACAGCAAAGTTACCAACTATCAAATAAAATGTAATCTTTTTAATAATGAATTAATATAATTATTGAAAAAAATGATTCTCTTGTCTCTTTAATTTATATTTTTCCATCGCCCTGTTTTCACTCTAGCATCTTTGTACGTTTTTTAAGTTACGTAATGAAGATTAAACAGAAAATGTGTGATTATCTTTTCCTTTTGCTTCTGTAATCATTTCAAGAAATGTAGAAGGGGGGGGGCCTAAGTTTACATGAAGGCTAATAACTCAAATAAGTTTCCAGTGCAGTGTGAGTCGATGGTCAGGACACAATCAGGAAATGTCTATTAGAGAGAGAAAGTGAGAGGCTGTCACTCAGCAGCTGTCACAGCACTGGCTTTGTTTCATCACTTCAGTCTCTTCTTTGTGAGTAATATTTAGTTTTCTATTAATATCCACAACCCAATAAGCTGGAAAGAAAAGTAATTAATAGAGAAACAACCGGCCTCGCTAATTACACAAGTGACCTGTCAAGTCAATTTATTTATAGAGCAAATAAATAAAAAAGGAAGAATGTCTTATTACAGAGAGACGATTATTACAGTCACATTAAAACACAAGAATTAAGGAAGTAATAGCAACTATACATACCAGTGGCAGCTCCTCTGTCATAATGGTAACCAGAAGAAACCCGTGGGTAAGGTTGTGGAACCATCAGAGTTTTATTTTTGAACAAAAATGATTTTAGGATCAGGATAAAATCATTGTTTAGTGATTTAAGAACATCCTTAAAGTTAAATGACCTTTGTCACCATGGTTACAATTATAAAGGTTGTGAACTGGACATTGGTTTGACACTGGAAACCAACAACCAGTCTCCTGTGTGAGTGTCCTGTTTGGTCAAACTATCCCTCCACCCCAGCCTCCTCCTAGTGTTTCCAATTCAGGGACCGCGTACCTTGGAGGACGCAGTCTGTGTGTTTGGCCTTCGCAGTCTGTGTGTTTGGCCTTCGCAGTCTGTGGCCTGAGAAGGCTGCCTCCTTCGTGGGCCTCAGACCGTGAAGGCCAAACACAGACTGAGATGGTCTGGTCCATGGAGGAGTTCCTCTTTGCACCACCAGCTCTGATTTCTAATTTCCAACAGGACAGTCTCCATTTGTTTGTTTGAATCTCCAAACAAGGTTTTCGGAACATGTGGCCCCTAAACTTACCTTCTACAGTGACGCTGACTAGGAAACAGGAAACAGATCCAAAGAAGGTGAGACGCAAAGTAAAATTTTTCAGATCCTGCTGGAAAATATCAAACCCGAGAGTTTTAATCCATTGACATGTTAACAGACTCTTACTTTGAAACCATGTGGACGAATAAGAAGAAAAACATGAAGTGGTAAAAACATGTTTATATACTTTTTTAAAGTTTACAGCTCCACTGTTCCTCTATCTCACACACTTTACAAACACACACTCTTCCATACAGCCATGGGGCGCTATATATACACACACACACACACACTCAGTTCGAGTCAGTCACAGGGATGGGACCAGCATGACATGAGCAATTATAATCTTCCAAAAATACATCTCCCTCTTTACACAGTCCCTGTCCAGCCTAATAGACTCTGTGGTTGAGGATTTGTGTTCAAATCGCTGGAGGGAAGGAAGCAGGAGGAGGGACAGTGAAAGAGAGAGTGTAAACTTACATGCACAAAATATACTGTACGCCTGTTTAGCTTCTAATCCTGAGCTGGTGATTTGCAGCGAACACGAAATAGTCACAGAGTCTCAGTTCCTCAGCTGTTTATCTCTCCCTATTTCTGTGTCAAGTGGAAACTGTTGAGTTAATTTCTGTGCAGGGAGGTTAGAAAAACAACGACACCAGCAGCCATGTTGTCACGGTGTGTTTTCACCACAAGACAAAAATACTGGAGAGTAGAAAAAATAACCGAAGCGGAGAAATGTGCGTGAAACTGGCAAAAAAATATTATTTCCAAACGTTTCACCACAAAACACCCAAGAGAGGCAGAGGGGAGACTTCGGGGGGGAAAGAAGGGATGAGGGCTGAAAGAGGAGAAGAGAGAGAGGGATATTTATCCCAGCGGAGGGGCACTCAAGGACAGAGAGCTCTGCAATGACAGGAGAATGAAAGATGAAGATAAGTGGCGAGAAAGGGATATTGCACATTTGTTTATGTTCCTGTGTCGTGTGCAGTTCCACCGACGATCTATCATCTCCTCCACTCTTATTACTTTGATTTAGAAATTCATGCAACAAGAAGTAATTAATCACAACAGATTTCATTTGATGCCGATTCTGAAATTAGGAGCTATGAGTGGCTCTTAATCTCAATCCAGAAATGATTTTACTTTCGTTGCACAGTTTTTTCATTTATGAACAAACAACATTAGCTGTACTGAGAATATGTTGTTGTTATTTTATCCTTTTTTAGCTTCTAGTGTGTATTCTATTCTATAGTCAATCAAATCAATATAAGTTATAAATAATTAAGCGTAAACTTTCAAGAGGAGTTTATAGTTAGAACTCGGTGCTGTAATCAGACAGAGAAATGAATGTTGCTCAACAAAGGTGCCCAGTGGGACACCAACCAGGGACATTGTGGTTCATGGATGGTGCGTTGGCGCAGAAGCAGGCAAAGACGTGTGGAATTGACACTCGAATCGTTTTTTGGTTGGAGAAGTTTGAAATATATCCATCCATCCACCTATTGTCCTTCGCTTATTCAGGCTTGGGTCATGGAAGTTGGCCAAGCAGGGTATCCTGTACGTCCCTCTCCCCAGCCATGCTTCCCTGCTCTTCCCTGCTCTTCCCTGCTCTTCCTGGGAGATGTCTAGGTGATCCAAGACCAGGTGTGATATGAAGCCCCTCCAGCAGGTTGTAGATCCCCTGACATCTCCTCCAGGTTGAGGATGCCCGGTAAACCTCCAACGCTTAAACTCCGATCTCCTTCAGGACTTCAGAACTCCGAGCCCTATCCTTGAGGCTGAGCCCAGCCACCTGGCGGAGAAAACTTATTTTGGCCACTTATATGTTTGATCTCATTCTTTCAGTCACTACCCAGAAGATCAGGGTCAGAACACACTGCACATCGACCTGTCATTTAAAAGCTACGTCTCAGTTCCTTCTTCACCACAACTGTCCAGTATCTGCATTACTACTGCAGCGCTGGACAGTTGTGGTGAGAGTTTGAAATATAGTTCTGCCAGCCCTTTCTTTAAATAAGCTTTAATATCAATGCAGATGCACATAGAGGACATTTGCACACAATATTTCAATCTCCATCCTTTGCCCCCTATATAGCCACAATATTATTACTCCATTGATGGTGGTTTTACAGAACTCATGGTGGATGTGTAAAGGAAAAGACACAACTCTCACTTCCTGCCCTGGAACCAAACCCGGTTCAGCACAGAGTTTGTTAAACCTGCATTCTTGAACAGGCCCTCATACCACCCACCCCCCCCCCGCTTCCCGTACTCCAGATGGCCAGTCCGGCTGTACTTACAACACTCACTTGATACCAGTTTGTTGCCAGTGCCATAAGTTGATCTCTTCAGGACTGAGCGCCATGTGCTGGCATGGAGGACCGGTGCACTGAGTCTTTCCTAAAGTCTGTTTTATCCTCTGGAAGGCAGCGACGGAGCAGGAGAGGCAAAGAGGAGGAGGAGAGAGGATGGAGACGATGAGAGAGAGAGAGAGAGAAAGAGAGAGAGGGGTTTAGCAGGTCAGGACCGTCCAAATGTCCCCCGCTGTCCTCCTCTCTCCATCTGTGTCACTCTTCTCTCTTCTCAACTTTTCTGTCTCTCAGCCTCAGTTCAGTTCGCTCCAAACAGAACAGAAGAGTTTCTGCAAAACGCATTTGAAGAGTAGATCCAAGCAAACAAGTAGCAGTTGAGGCAGTTTTGGAGACACTCGGCTAATCCGCTGTGTATCCAGCTTTACTGAGGGTCACATGATCAGTGTATCTGGATTGTTGTCCGGGGGAGTGTTTGCAGAGCGAGCGAGGGATGAGAGGAAGAGTTAAACATGGATAAAGGAGTTAAAAAGGATGAGGATTGCAACAGGATGAGGATTAGCAGTCGTCTTCTCCACGGACGATTTGGTTTGTTCCCAGACTTTGTGTTTGTTGGTTTGTTTGTTTGTTTGTTGGCCTTTAGGAGACTGGATGTTTTTTCCGGAAAGCCGTAAAATGAATCATCCGTGGAAGTACAAGTCACGGCAAGAATGTTTCGTACGGTTTTGTTTTAAAATTTCCACGATGAGTAACTAACAGTGGTCACAATAACCAGACGTGGGCTTATTCTTACCTCTGCTGCCTTCCTTAGCTCTGCTGTCAGACCTTTGTGCTGACTCACACACACACACTCACACACACACACACACACTCACACAGACACACACACCGCTGTACTCTTGGCAGCCTCAATTTCCTCCTTTTGTGTTTTTTTTTTTGTATTACAGCGTTTTCTCAGAAACATGGAAACACCTTGATGACTCTTAGGACCTCATGAAACCTCTTTATTTGATGTAGTTTGTTTTACTAAAGCTGTTATTTTTCCATTTGTAATGACCACGGAGAAAATCTGAGGAATGTTCATCTAATGCTTAACAGCTAAACACCAAACACAAAGCAAATTGTCACATCACGTTACACATGAACAAGTACCAGTGGCCGGACTGACGAGATGCTCGGATCGGTACCAGGACCTGAGTCTCGTGGGTTTAATTCTTGACAGTGATTGGCTTTCACAACGTTGCATCTTGAGAATTTTTCGCTTCAAAAATATTTAAACTGAAGCGAATCTCGCAAAGTTTGCTTCTATCGCATCACGTCATTTGCGCTGTTTACAAAATTCTCATTCCTGTCTTTGCATTGAAATTTGCTTCACGTTTAATGTGAACGCACCAACAGACCATTCCACTTCCGTCTTCAGTCTGACGTGTGTGCCGGTCTTTGTCTGTTGTTTGTCTGTATTGAGACTCAAAGTAGGACAAGGTGAATCTCGTGTGATGTCAGTACTCCCATTACAGAGCGGCTCATAGATGTTCAATTAAGAAGGAAATTAGAGCATGCAGGCTCCTTGTGTTCCTTTGTGAAACTCTGTGAAGGACATGTTCTGTAAACAGGACTTGAAATAACTTCACCTGAAAACCAGAGCTTTCAGTTTTTTGAGCCTTTCTTCCAGTTGATATAATTTTTAAAGTAGACTGGCGCTCGGTAGAGCACATACCTCCACCAAGGCCCAACAGTTCCCCCTCAAATCAACCGGGCTGCACCAAATTTCACACAACAAATGTAAATATCAGCCACATACATTT
This sequence comes from Hippoglossus hippoglossus, assembly GCF_009819705.1. Taxonomy (NCBI): domain Eukaryota; kingdom Metazoa; phylum Chordata; class Actinopteri; order Pleuronectiformes; family Pleuronectidae; genus Hippoglossus; species Hippoglossus hippoglossus. Next base: position 6,281,155 of record NC_047171.1, on the reverse strand, counting down.
TTTTCCATCAAGATCAATAAATTATTTCTCTGAGAAATTGAGGAAAATGTTATAAAACGTCCTATCTCGCAATTTTACATAGAACGTGAAAAAACTATTCTTGAACAGCACCATGATCCACATCTGCTCCTACATACCACCACATCCTTCTACCAAGTTTAGAGAAAATACTTTTTCTGTGTAATCTTGCTTAAAAACTAAGAACATTAACTATTTAGTGGAGGTGATAAAAAGTATAAAAGAGGAAAGTTTCCCAATGTTCACACTAAAACTTCCATATTAATAGTTTTCATTTAAAGTTGTCAGTAGATGAATTTTTAATCCATCTTTTTTTCATGAGTAGAAACAATGAAATATTTTTAAACTTTCCCGAGCTGGAGAAAGTTGGTGTGTACATTTAACTTGTGATTTAAACCATCACTGAAGCTTCTGCTCCACTGAGGAGACGAAACCCATCCGGTCTGTGGGGAGTTGAAGAAACTGTTCATGAAGCAAACATCAGTTCTTTGATTTGAGGCTTGACAGCTGATCTCCTGACTGAATCTTGTTGTTGTTGCAGCCTCCTCCTCTGCCTGCTTCTCTTCACAAATCAACTCCTAATATTTGATGGAAACATGTGATAATTTGTATTTTCTTGTGCAGAATTTCTTGAAATTCTCTTAAAGGTTGTGTCCGACTTGGATGGAAACCGGCAAAATGCTCATAGAGTTCATACTGATGGCGTGAAATCCCAATTTTGTTCTCCTGTAACCCACGAGACAGACGGGATGACTGTGGTGAAATACTCCCAGGAATTGAAAGAAGTAGCAAAACTGGATTAGTTTGCTGTTGAAGATCAAGAGAGACTGATGCACGTGTTGGAACATTGAAGTACAACAGAGACAGAAAGAAACAAGAAGAACAACTCGATTGTAGGCTGATGATCAGAGTGTTGTTTGAGGTTAGGATCTCTTCTTTCTTCCTTGTGGATCAACTCTAAGCTCTGAGTGTGTGCTTTGGTATGAAAAGATGATGTGATGGTGGGGGGGGGGGGGGGGGTAAATTTTGGTAAGACCGGTGACAAAGCCTCTTGGTTTGTGCCAAACCACGTATTTTGGTGTGTGCTACGATGAAAGGCCAGTGACGGTGCCCGCAACTCATGGAAACTGATATGAAACTAATCCACGGAGCCTAAAAACATTTGGAACTCAAGAAAGCATTTTGAGTAATAACCAACAGGATTCAGACAACACACACACACACACACACACACACACACACACACACACACACACACACACACACACACACACACACACACACACGCACACACACACAATGGAAAACATTTCAGTCATGAGAGAATAGGGCTACATTTGAAACAAGCTTTTAAGAGCTCGGACAATACTGAGAAACATTGTTTTGGTCGACAGGGAATTGTTCTTTTTGTGGCGTCCTTCTGTGAGCGTACTGTGAAATGCATGAAGGCTAATGAGCAACATGTGACAATATTCCCTGTGTCACTTCAGTTTACGCTCTGTAGCAGTTATGATTCGTTCATTATTAATTTGAATGAATATTGTAAATGGATAAAGGTCAAACTGACCAAATCAATGACAGATACTCACTGTGTTGTTAATTTTAATTGTCTTGTCAAGTATTATATTCGGACTATAAGGTGTGAAAACTTCCTATATGTCTCATACATGAACTCTGGATGTGTATGTCCACATTTGTACATGTGTCGTGGTTTTTTTCTTGTCTTCATATTTTGCTGCCTCGAGCAAAAATAGTTTATGGATCGTGCAAACAGAAAAATTACAGTGTGTGTTAGATGTCTGTAATCTGGGATTTTGGAGTTAGTGGAAGTTAGATGTCGTTGACACACAACGGAATTACATTTTAACTATCCAATAACTTTTACCATCTGTCTCTATAACATGACTTTGTACAGAAGAATTCCGTGTTCACTGTGACATTTTGCTGATGTACATTTAATGGATGATTTCAACAGGGGGCTCTGCTCTGTGTTAAACCATAAAACAAACCAGAATCAGTTTCTATCCACACACCTCCACACAGGCCAGTTAGACATGAACACACATAAACAGAACATGGGCGTGTATATATTCATACGCAGGTAGAAAATACACATGTGAGGAGACAGACACTCACACACACACACCCAGAGATCCGTCTGCGTTCTCTCACATCTAAACACCAAAGCGTGAGAAGTGGTTTTCACCTGGCGTGGATACAGTTTCATCCTCTCAGCCATGGGAGTTTATTAGCTGCTTAAAACATTAGAGCGGAGGGAGTTTCCCTGTTCTCAGAAGTGCTGCATTCCTCACAGCACACACACACACACACACACACACACACACACACACACACACACACACACACACACACACACACACACACTCAGGGGAAACCAGACCTTCACTCTCCAACTCTCTATATCTCCATCAAGCCATCTCTCTCTTTCCCTCTATTACACCAGCGTACGCACTCACCGCCTCTTCCTCTCTTCTCTCCCCCTTTTCCGCCTCTCTCACTCATCCCCTCTCTCGCACTTTGCAGACACCCACACACTCCTGTAGGTGTAACGTTACGACGACGCGGCCTGTTAACATTCCCGGGGCCGGCCACTTGAAGCTTTCCAGATTGTTCTGTTTAGACAAACGCCGCCACAGACGAGCGGCAGGGACGCAGGAGCTGAGGGATGGAGGGCCGAGGCAGGACGGCAGGAATATGAATAAACACATGTGCGAGTGTGCACGAGCTGACATGTAAAAGAAAGACACGTACATCCTTTGAAGCAAATTGAGTAACACACATAAGTCTTTGTGTTTTCATGAAAACGCACGCACACACACACACTGACCCCCGGTTTACGTGCATCCTGCAGAAGGACCCTGAGATTTCCGTATCTCATTATGCTGTTGAAATGTCAGCCTCGTTAAAGTGGCCAATTTGACTTAATTGAGAAGCAGAGTGTAAATAAAGGCTTTAGTCCAGCTCGTTTTCACTTCTTTCTCCAGCACTCCGCTCTCATTCCAAACCAATTCATCAAATAACCCGTCGCTCTCTAAGGCTTTCTTCACTTCTCTCCCCCTCTCTTTCTCTCCATCTTTGGCCTTCACTCTTTATTTCCATTTTCACCTTTTCCTCTTCACTCTCAATCTGCTACGTCTTCTCTATTCCTGAGGACAAAAGTCAGAATATTAAAGCACCAGTCAAAATGCATTCTGCCCTGAATATTTCACTGGTAAATGGTTCTAATGTGGAAATGTCTCAGCGCCCTTAATTTTCATTTTAATAACCATCTTCTCAAACTTTACATTTTGACTTTGACGCCGACGCCGACGCGAATCATCCATAAAATGTCAAAAGGGCAAAGTTGCACGAGACCTGAAATAGCTATGAAAGCAACCCACTCACAACCTCTTAGCAGAGGAGAATCAGGCGAAGCGTTTAGCTGCTTCTCAGAGCTGTCTTTGTTTGGTTAAATGACCTGATTTACACCATTCAACGATAGTTTACTATGCAGTAGACATTATATATATATTGTGTTTCTTCTAAAACTGAAGTAATGACCTGATGTGTGTGACCAGAATAGTCAACTCATGTGGTTTGGGTTGGGGTTAGTGGTGAAGGCTGAGAACATATGATTGAAAAACGAATGCAGTGAGAAGCTCTCGTTGTTACTGATAGAAAAAGACTCGTTTATTCACCTCTTTACTTGTCGTGCTGCAGAAAAACACGATGGTAATAAAATCCTTTGAATCAAAGTCATTTTTCATACTTTGAGAACAACAATGTCGCAGCAAAATCATAGATTTTCATCGGGCCTTTACTTAATTGTTAAAATGGATTATTATTAGAAGGAAATGTTAAGTTAATTCCCTACTTAACCTAATCTTGTTCAATTTCAGCTCATTTCAACTGATCGCTGATCCATTAAAATCCCATTTCATTAACTCCCAATCCAGTTTCAGTCTTGAGTTATTATATCTGATTAAAGGGATGGACTGGTGACGGTTCAAGCCCCAACCATGAACCACAGCATCCTAGTTCAAGTCCTGTCGTCCATCCATCCATTATCCATACAGCTAATTCTTTTGAGGGTCGTGGGGTGAAGGGGGGGCTGGAGCCAATCCCAGCTGACATGAGGCAACAAGCGTAAACCTCGGACTGGTCACCAGCGAATCGCAGGGCCAGTAGAGATAAACAAATATTCACTCTCACCTTCACACTACGGCCAATTTACAGTCTCCAGTTAACGGAACTGGGATTCAAAATGTGAACCTTCTTGCTGGGAACCTTCTTCTTTCTTTTTACTTTATGTGATCTCTCTTCTGTCACCCATCTGACTAGAGCCCTCAAATACATCAGTTACCTCAATATGTCAGATTGTTTTTCATCTAGATCAATTCATTTTTTCCTGGGAAATTGGTGTAAATGTAAAAAAAAACCCTGATCTGAAGCTGCACCAAAATTGTATTGGTTCTTTCTCGACCCGTTAAACATCCTTCCACCAAGTTCTGTGTTACCTTTCTAGTGGTTTTTGTTTAATCCTGAGGAATATCCAACAAACAAACAAACGCAGATAAAAACACAACCTCCTTGGTAGAGCTGCCTTCACCTTGTTTGGGTCCAGCTCCCCTCCTTCTCTTTTTTAACTCCATCTACGTTTCCTCCCTCTTCCTCCCTCTCATCCTTCCCTTTCATCCACCCTCGTACCTCTGCCTCCTCCACCTACTAGAGTTACTCCCTCTGACCCACACTGAACCTCCTCTGTCCGACACAAACACTCGCAGTGAAGCAAAGAGGCAGCAGTGAATGCTCCATTACTCGCTCATGCTACACACACACACAGACCAACCCGTTGACCCACACAACCTCACAGACTGACAGGGAAACACACACACAAACCGCGGAGCCGCACACACTCTTAGATGCAGGCGCACATGTCACACTCCAAATCCTCTCATTTCCTCTTTCCTGTAGCTGGTCAGTCAGGCGTGTGTGACACTTGGAGAGTATCAATAGCAGGGGCAGGTTTTGCTGGCCCTCTGAGACACACACACACACACACACACACACACACACACACACACACACACACACACACACACACACACACACACACTCACTCAGTCACACACACGATTAAGGCCACAAAGCACATATACATTAGTGAGCTTGAAAAAATATGCACATAAGCCCACACACTTTACACCCTTGAGGTCACTAGAGATGTGGTTCAAGTCCTGCCCAGTAACCCTTAACTTACACCAGTACCTGGAAAAAAACTGTGTGTGTGTGTGTGTGTGTGTGTGTGTGTGTGTGTGTGTGTGTGTGTGTGTGTGTGTGTGTGGGTGTGTGTGTGTCTGTGTGTCTCCTTGGGTGGTTAAGAGCATATATCAGAGCCAGGTGATAATGAGGTCCTAGTTGACTGCACTACCTTGTCTCTCTATGTGTGTGTGTGCTCGCATGGGTGTGTGTGTGTGTCTCTGTGTGTGTGTGTGTGTGTGTGTGTGTGTGTGTCCAGACAGGTCATGGACTGCTGCTCTCCACTGAACCCTGTGCTGCTCCTCAGGCAGTCCTCACCTGTGGAGGCTCTGTCTCCCTCTGTTGTTTTGCCCTCACTCAGCTCAGTGTGTCCGTGTCTGAACATGTGTTTGTACTCTTGAGCAGTACTTGTATTTATAACCTGTTGTGTATTATTATGATACTTTGAAAGCAGAGTATAAAGTTGTAATATGGGTGACGTGAAAGTCGGTGTGATAGAAACATCCGACACAGTATAATCTGCAGACAGCAGGACAAACAACAGTTACATCACTAAACCAATAATCATGTGTATACTAAAGTGACTAATGTGTCTCCAAACTGTCGCACTACAATGACCTACTTCCTGCTCGCTGCCTCCTGTCATGAACACACACATGTAAAACAAACAACACACAGTAACATACAAAATGCATATGCACATCTTGAAACTGGATTATTTTGTCAATAAAAGAAATGAGGGTATGTTGTTGATTTATTTATTATGCCTTGAAACTTGTGTTTATGTTCATACCAAACTCTTCACTGACAACGTATTTGTTTGCAACACAATGCCAGATCCTACTGTCCAGTATTCTTGCATTGTGACCACAGAAGTTTAAAGTCTTGCAGCACTTGATTAAGGTCAGGAAAAGATTGTGATCACAGTGACCTCAGACACAACCTGCTGATTTATATTTAATTTTAATAAAGCCATGATCTTTCCCCCTTCTCAACCAAAGAGCTTTTGTTGCCGGCACCATGCGACCGACTGTCATGTGGATGTGACCTCTGCCCTCTGGAGTAACAGTCCTGCTCCAACTCGTCCATTAATCCACGTTAATGCATTTCCAAGAACGCATATTCGCCGTAGCAGTTTAGGAGCAAACGTTTCCAAAGACTGATTTGTGTATTTACACCTACGTTGTGGCTCATGTGAGTTTGTGGATGAGTATGTTTAAAAAACACATGCACAGTATCGATTGCTTTATCAACATATTGACCAGAATAACCTTGTTGTCTTTGCCACGCATGCACACACAGTGTAGATGCATGTTGCTTTCAAACACAAACACCTACACTTGGCTGCAGGCGAACACACACGAGCACGGACGTAGAGTAGGAACATCTTTATTTTCACACTCACAAATACTCATACATATACAGTATATATATAGAAATCTTTAATGCATTATTTAAATGACTTTCCATCTTTACAATATTCAGATGAGTAGCTTGTTGTTAAAGACACACTGGATATGAAACTAAACACATCCACAGACATATCTCTTCTTAAACGTATCTATAGAGGCAGCTCCAGACACAGTCACATGGGCCATTTGAGAGGGAACTGTCTAACAACCTTATTTTTACCATCTCTGTATAAGGACTTTTTTTTTCTTGCAGTGTCTTTATGTCTTTACATAAACCTAATGTTCCTTTTTCCACAGGATAGATTTTAAATATCTTCAGTGGTAAAGTATATTTCCCCTTCATTCCAGGGAAGGTTTACATTTAGGAGACACATGGTTCTCACTGAACTGTGATGTTACGCAGAAGCAAACAGACGGACATTAACCAAACAGCACGTCTAATTTATTACAGAGGTACAGCTCAGAACTGTGAGAGTGTGTGTGTGTGTGTGTATGTGTGTGTGTGTGTGTGTGTGTTTTCCTTCTTTGTGTGATGTGAACATCCAAATCTTTCAAAAGTAACCATACCTGTTTGTCGCTTTTTCCATTATTTTGATATTGACATCGGAAAATGTCCAGAAAATTTGGTACCTTGGTGTCTTTCCAATTGACAACTTCTTTGGTGCGTTCTACGTGTACGACTCCTCTTTTTCATCCTGAGACATTTGTGTTCTTTTTCAGTTCTACATGCATCGTGTGTTAGAAACATCATCAACTCATCAACTCGCTCGCTGTAAATTGTCCGCACATTTTCCCACTGTGGGCTCGCTCTTGATATTTTACTCGGGGGGGGGGGGGGTTGGCAGGAAAAGATGCGGAGAATGTCCACAACAACTGACTCAGACAATTGCGTTCTCCTTTGTAGCCCCATACAGAAAATGTTGGGGAAAATGTGCGGAGTTCAGTGCAGGTGTGAAAGCAGCTTATCTTTTTCTCTGAGTATCTCTTCAGTCTTTGTTTGAGAAAATCAATAATGCATCATCGCTAGATTGAACTCAGTTTACCTATATGACCTTTACTGTATGTTATAACAGTACCCAGCCCACTCTGAGCACCAGCTCTCACCTGCTGGTGGCTCTGTCAGCGAGCTCTGCCTCGTTTGACCTGCTGCCGCGGCACCCTGACTCTGGATAAGTGGGCAGACAGTGGATGGATGGATGCTCTGTTTTGATTGGTGGAGCAAACACCTGCAGGTCAGTAAAGGAAGGTGCTGTATTAAACGAATCATCACGTGCGCGTCTCTCTCCTGTGGCGGCATCACTCTCCGTTGTTTACCAGTGTTTTAGATGCTTTCGGCCTCGCTGAGCTGTGTAGGCGGAGAGGAAGCCACTTACTGAGCCTGCTACTACAAACTGAATGTTAACATGAGCGAGGGTGCGAGGGGTTGTGTGTTTGTGTTCGCGCGGCTCGGGGTAGATTACTTATTTGTCTGATTTGCGAGTGTTTGTGTGTTTCGGGTCTCGCTTGCATGCATTTCTGTGTGTGTTTAATAAATGAGGAAGGGCAACAAAGGTTGAGCGCAGCGCTTGCTCCCCAGCTGGCTTGATTGTATCATAGCAACTCCACATGAATAATAATCACAAACACACACACAAACACAGTAATGAGCCATTCTTCTCCAGCTACTCTGGTTAATCCCTGTCAGCTGTTTCTACTCTGCACTCAGATCCAGTTTACAGTACGCATCCATTCACTCTGGATAAATCCTAATGATGATTTAGGTCTGAAATCATTTCTGGCATTTTAGTCCTAACAAGCCGGGTAACAGAGAGATGCTTGGGCTGTCAATACACACACACACACACACACACACACACACACACACACACACACACACACACACACACACACACACACACACACACACACACACACACACACACACAGTCATATACTGCAGATATACTCCTGACATTCTCTGGAGGGGCTGTATGTGAGAATCCAATATTCAGGTCTGTTCCTGCAGGTATTTTCCAAAGTTTTTCCTGCCCGCTAGTTAAAACTCTGTTGTCCGAGTGAGAGTACAGCAGGATAGTGATGATGTGAGTGACTGGGAGCCTTGATGGCATTTCTAGCAAGCATCTGACAAAGAACCTTAAAACATAAAGAGAATACAAATATCGCAGGATGAAAAAAAGTGCCCCAAACCTAGAAGATGTCAACTTGGAAAGACAATGAGATTTGAGAGTCTATGGTGATAAGGGCCAACGTGGGGGTTAATGTGCTGTAGCACAATTCATCGATACATGCCACTCCTCACCCGAACGCTCCGGAGAGATTTCTCTCTTGTTGTGAACACGTCTGACTGGAGAATCTCCAGCTGTCTTGTCCGCATGTTAAAGTCAAACTCCAGAAAAAGTCCATTCCCAGATCTACTCTAACCTTAACAATAGCGACAACGTAACCCTAAGTTAAACTAACCTTCAAGCATGTGTTCACACTGGAACAATAATTCAGGTTTGACTCCATCCCACACTCTTCGTTTTGGAGGCAAACCCACCTAACCCAGCCTCAGCCTCCAGCTCCCCCTTCCTATGCCATCGTTTTATTAAACCACCTCCAACTTGCTCACCTTGTCTCTGTCAGTGCATCAGCGCCTGAGCAACAACAAATTGTGTCCGCCTGCAGACTACAAATCGGAAATGAAATTCTAAGTTACAGACAGCATCTACAAGCAGAGTCTGAGGAAAGGATCATGCACCCGTGCTATTTAGTATTTTTTTGTATTTAGTATTTTAGACCTTGCACTGTAAAAGTGCCTGAAAGTCTTTTACAAACTTTTTTTTGTGTGTAACTTTTAGTTCCTCATTTTATTAAGTCTGTGTTTGTGTTTGCAGAAATGAAAAAAACAATGCAAAGGAGATTAGTTCAAAACAAAGCTCTCTATGTTTGGTTGGGTTTTGTTTTAATTTTAGAGTTGTGTATTTATCTGTAAAATGTCTGAATGACATTTCTTTGTCAAAAGGGTTTGAAAACAACATCTTACAATCAAGAAAAAAAAAAACGTTTCAATTTATATACTGGCAGATATAATGATTTTAAAGTTTTTACACACCAGCGTCAGCCCCCAAAGATCTCTACTGTCAACCTAGTATTATGAACCATCATTTCAAATGTGTCTCCCTGCCTGTGTGTTGAAAATGTTTGAGTTTCCCTTGTTGTCCCTAATTTCCCTTCACTTGCAGTTTGTACTTATGCTCCAGCATGTGATTCCCTGCATTTACCACAACGTCATATGAGAAATGCCCGATAGTATCTTTGATCCCTTTACAGTTCACTGTGGTCGTACGGGTTTAATGCACAAACAAATTCACACACCCTTAAAAATACTGTATATGTTTTCTCACTACTTTGCACTCTGGTCTACAAATACCTAGTCAAGAAATCCTTCTGGCCTTTTCCCTGGATAAAAGGCCCGGCATCAAAATGGAGCCAGACATGTGAGGTACATTACAGGCTTTATAAAATGGAAGTCTGACAAAAGCCAGTGCAGCTGCACTCACACTGTTTACAAATTCAGTCGGTCCAACTCTGGTGAAAATAGCAATTTCACTGTGCTCTTAAAAGTGTGTGTAGGTGTGTGTGTGTGTGTGTGTGTGTGTGTGTGTGTGTGTGTGTGTGTGTGTGTGTGTGTGTGTGTGTGTGTGTGTGTGTGTGTGTTGGAAGGAACATGGTATTTGAGTGAAAAGGTTTCTTTTATTGACCCCGCTGCCTATCTGTTTGGTTTTCTGCCAGCGCCTGTAAACACACTTTAAAGAAGCCAAAATGTGAAAGAATTAGCTATTCCAGAAGTTCAGCCCAGCAGCTGCAGTTGTAAACCTCAGCTATCGTCCTGTTCCTGCCAGAACAAATACAACCAAAAAACTGTGGATGATTCTTATCGTTTAATGGTTTTAAATGGGAAGATTGTTACTGGTAATTTTCTGTAAAAATATGTTGAATACCACAAATTGCAAATTGTGTTTTGGCTGGATTGTTTTTTTTCCATCCTCCCGTTCCCCACTTCCCCAGTGACGACTCTCTGCCTCCTTGTTAATTCGTTTATTCTCAATGTGAAGCTCAGTAATATGTCATTTTGATTGGGTTCGTGTCGTACCTTCCTAAGGCAACATCCAAACATACGATTTCGTTTGAAGACACATTAACCCTGCAACGGTAACTCCAACAGTTTATTTATTGTAAAATTATGCAGTTTACAATATTATGATGCTGACATGCAAAGGAGATAAGCTATTATTCACATGCTTGGTGTATGTGAGTGGTCATATGTGTTATCAGGCGTGTTAGAATGGACGGGGATTAGAACTGATACAGAAAAAAAGCTGGTGTGAACGAGGCCCTTTTTAAAGTAAACACATGGACGTCGCTTTGGCCTTATGTTCAACTGGTTGTGTTTGTGTGTGTTAGTCAGACAAGAGCTGCTGCACCAGTCAGCATGACAGAGGAAAGAAAACAAACTGTTTCTTAGGGAAGTTAGGAAATAAAGGGAGAGAACAGCGATTGTTTTTCTCTCTCACACACACACACACACACACACACACACACACACACACACACACACACACACTTCCTTCTGCTTTTAAATACTTGACCTCTGCTCGTCCATCTTTTCATCTGCTGCTCCTTCCGACAGTCTTCTCTTCCTCCCCTCTGTCATTTTGACACCCAACTAACTTTCCACACCTCCGCTCTCCATCACTCTTTTCCTTTCCTCCCACTCTGCATCAGGATGCCATACACTCACACAAGCATGCGCACAAAGTCTGACCCTGTTTAATAAACAAGCAACAGAGGGTGTGAGAATAAGGAAGCTTTTAGTGGCGCCTCTTATCTTGCTTCCTCTCAACACACACACACACACACACACACACACACACACACACACACACACACACACACACACACACACGCACACACACACACACACAAAAGAACACTGAACTGTCTGAAAAGTCTGAATGGAGTCTTTCACCCTCTTGACACCACACACACACACACACAACCACACACACACACACACACACACACACACACACACACACACACACACACACACACACACACACACAGCCGTATTCTTTCCCTCTCAGTTACTCTCTCCATCCACCAATGTGGACCGGCTGTTCTGTGAAGTGTCTTAATGAAAGAACACTCACAATCTTGTTGGCTCCGTCAACACACACACACACATACATGCACACAATCTGTCTTTACATCAAGGTGTGTAGTGGAATTGTGTGTTATTATTACATTAATGAGTCAGTGTGTTTCAAGTTGAAAAGTTGAAGGGCTGATCAGACCAGACTTAGGTCAGATCCAAGTTATATTCAGTCTCACTGGGTCTGTGTTGGACCCTGTTCTATATTGCTGGGGGTCTTGGGATTAGGTGTCAATAACTCAAACATTTAGATGGAGCTTTGATTTGTGTTTTGCTATTCTGCTGCCATCGGTTTTCTCTCTGTCGGCACATTTACATGAATTTTAAAATGCATCTGTTTTTTTTTTTTAGCCTTCCATCATCACTTACATTGTTTGATCCTTGTTTGGTCCGGACCCTCTGACTTTTCATTTCACTTGAAACCAAACTAACAGGTGTGAAATGTGCCTCAGACAACGGACCGGACCAATGGACCAAAATTCGGTCCGACCAAAAGAGGTCTTCTCAGTCTGGATCGAACTGAACCGTGGTTTAGATCATTTGCAGTGTTTTAGATAGTTCAGGAGTTGGGACCAATTCCAGGCTGTTGAGACAACATTAAACAATAGAAGAAAAAGTAGTGGAATTGCTTGTAATCTGCGAGTTTGTAATGTTTGAATGACGAGGACGTTCATTTCTGTTCACGAGGACCAAGTTATGTTGCTTTTTAGATGTATTCAGGGCACATCTGGGTGCGTTCATACCTGTAGGCTGTCCACCAGACAACTGGGTCTTTTGTTGTTGTGTATTTCCCAGTATGAGGACACAGTGAAAGTGATCTCACAGAGCAGGAGGGGACAGAGCAGAGTATTAAGAGGCTGACGCTCAGCAGAGCGACCAGGCTGTGTCTCTCCCACCCCCTCCCAGATGTTGCATATTGAAACATCAGTTTGAAAATGAATAAGGCTTTGTGTGGAGAAGGTTTCATGTAGATGTAACCGGTGACGTCTGTGCAGAAGGTAACACTTGGAAGTGGTTATCTGTCTGTGCAGATTCAGATGCAGCTAAACAATGATGTGTTGTCATGGAAATTGCTCCTGTCTCCTGTGGTTGTGTGTGTGTGTCTGTTTGTTCATCGAGCTAATTTTAGGTGAATCCGTTGCTTTGAATTCAGACACGGACACTGAGAGAGAAGGTCGGTCACAGAAAACCAAACCAGATAGAAGATATGAGGATCACTGAAATCAAAAGCAAATACAAAGAAACGATGCTTTATTACTGTCGTTCTCATCATTACCTGCGACAAGGAGGTTGTGTTTTCATCTCTGTTTGTGTGTTTGTTAGCAGGATTATGCTAAAACTACTGGATGAATAAACAGGCATGTTTAGTGTTATATTTTGTATTCATGAGTCTGTGCAATTTGGTGAAAATCATAAAAAAAACTCTGTGACAAGTGAATTTAAATGTGGTTTCATGAGGGGACAGCTGGGCCCTGGCAGAGGTGCATGTTCGATTAGTGCCATAGTGTCATTTGCGTTTGTTTGTTTGTTAGTTAGCAGAATTACTAAGCTACCGGACTGATTACCAGGAGTAAGGATGTGAAGTCAGGAAAGAACCCACTGAATTTTTGTGCAAATCCAGATCAGGGATTTCACTTTCTTTAACATTTCGTACATTTTCTATAATTTCCCAGAGAATCATTCATAAATCAGATGAAACTAAAATCAGACACATTTTGGGTATAGATATTTATGAGTGTGTGAGATTTTGTGCGTCTTACATTTAAGGGGATTGCTTTAACGTCGGTGGGGGTATATGCTCTTTACTATGTGCCATATTCTAGTTCTAATGGTTTTCTCATGATTACTTCTTGCTTGTTGTATTGGCTGACGTCAGCGCCGAGAGGGTCCTGGATAATGCTTGATGTGTGCAGCTGCAACATTTTATCAAGAGACTTTATTATATCCAAAATGTTGCGTCATTCTCTTGTTGAGTAGCTGCAGATAGTGATCAACTCTCTCAGTGAACACTGGTCATCTGAGTTTCGTATTGAGACACACCTGAAAAAGTCGGATGTCCTACCACTTGTTTCATCCTCCTGCTTTTCTCTGTACTTTAGTTTCGTTTCTGCTGCTTTGTGTGTGTTTCTGTTTCTCTAATTCAGTTTCCTCTTTCTCTTTCTATCATTAACTCTCTTTCTCTTCTTGCCAATTCCCCCTCTCGGGACAAACGTTAGATAAATCCCTCAGTTCATGAGCAAAGATCTCAGCTGCTTTTATAATACATTCATTTATTGGGCTGTAAACTATCAGCGCCGCCCAGTCATCTCTCTCCTGCTGCCTGGGTCCGTGTGCATGCATGTGGACGTACGTGAAGACGGATTCTCTGAGGGAGAGAACAATGATCTTTGAAACTGAGCTAAAAACTTCTTCTTTTGTCTTGTGCTCTTTTGAACTGACTCTGATTGCTCCTGCTTTCCTTTCCGCTTCCTTCCCTCGGCCTCTGTCTTTATACACACCACACACACACATACACACTCATTTGTAAGAAGAGATAAGATAAACCTTTATTCGTCCCACTATGGGGAAAATTGCAGTGTTACAGCAGCAAAGGGGAGAGAGATAAAAGACACATCAGTAAAAGTAATGAATAAGTAAATATGCAATATAAACACAAGGAAATAAAATAATATATACAATCTAAAGGCAATATGTATAGTGTAACTGGATTGCATATATATATGAAACTGAAATTGCACACATATATGATTGCACAGTTGAATACTTTACAACCTGAGTAAGATATATAAGGTGCATGTGTTCTACTGGGAGCAGAGCTGGTTGCACAGTCTAAGCTGGAAGAAGGAACTACATGTATACCTCTCGTCCCCAATGCTGTGATGGTGTCCTGCAGCGGGTGGGACTGGTTTTCCAACAGAGGTGACAGCTTCACTCTCATTCTCCTCTGTCCCACCACCTCCTCTGTTAAGATGTGGTTTTTGTGATCATATCCCAAGTGGACAGCTCAGGGTGTGTTCGTTCACACCTGGCAATAAAAAGTGTCCCCACATGTCCCGTGAATGTCCTCTGATATCTTCCTACGAGGTGTATTCATTTAGAATATGTTCATGAGGAATATATCAAAGAAATTATCAAAAGATTGACATACACACAGTTGTCTGTTTATTAGGTACACCTCGCTAACACAGATGCTTCTTATTATAACAAATCCTCCCTCTGTGGAGGTAATAATGTTCAGGTTTTACATTTCAGCAGCTGAATCAACAGCTCTTTAACATAGCTTCAACAAAAACTGAGGACTGAAACTGTCATGAGGGTTCGATTTACTGCAGGACTGTTGTATTCGACAGCATTAGTTTCAACAAGAGTTCTTTATAAACTGACAACTGTATCATAGATTCAAATATTCTGCATGAACTTGTTTTAGGACGTCTAGATTGACAGAAATCAAACCCGTGCCTCATTGTGCATCATGCCATGAACACAAACTATCTAGAGTGTAATTTGTGTGTTTCAGTTCACGTGTTTCTCTTAATGACTCATACACCCCCACTCACACACACACACACACAAGTACGTCCACCGCTGGTTTACTCAACTGCAGTATATATCATATGGTCGCCCATGTTGCCGCAGCCCTGTAGTTGCCTGGCAATGCCCGAGCTGTGTTCCAGAAATAAACACAATGACCAGAGAGTAGATGTGGAAAAGTACGTATTTGTTCTAATTCTCATCCATGTACAGAACATGTTGACTTAATATTAAAACGTTAAGGATAGGAAATAAATGGTAGGGATATTTAGGAATAAATCCAATTGGATGTTTTTTTACAGTGTAATACTGATAAATTACTAGTGTCTTTATGAATATTGACTTTTTGCTTATTTACTTACATTGCATATATTATGGTCTGCATGGGCTGTTTGTTTTGTGTGCACAGAAACAGAAAAACTAAGATTTATTCATAAACACATTAAAGTTGCATGTGACAGTTTTAATTGATGCGTCATGTACATACAGCCTATGCTCTGCCTGTTTGTGCGTCTGATTCAAACACATCAAATCTTACCCATCTACAAATGTGTGTGTGTGTGTGTGTGTGTGTGTGTGTTGTTGGTAAGTGGGTGTTAATTGATGCAGTCTCTCCTTTTGTCTGTTTAATGGAAAAGCACTTCTCATTAAACTGTCACTCACAAATCTGTGTTCGTGTGTGTGTGTGTGTGTGTGTGTGTGTGTGTGTGTGTGTGTGTGTGTGTGTGTGTGTGTGTGTGTGTGTGTGTGTGTGTGTGCAACAAGAGAAAGAAAGAGAAAGATTGGAGCAGGTCATTATAATACAGTGTGAAAGGAGGAGAGAGAGAGAGAGAGAGAGCAGAGGTGCAGAAGAACAGGCCATTACAACAATTAGTGTGCCATTTGAAAAGCTTCCCTTCACAGCCGTTTGATATTGAAATGAAACAATGCGTCTCTGCAGGAGGCTATTGTGGAAATTAGCCTAACAGTACATTAAATTACACACACACACACACACACACACACACACACACACACACGCTCCTCATCACCTGTGGGGGGGCTTATTTCACCCCCCTCTCACCCGATTCAGTCATTTCATTTAAATTAATTCAAATTCAATTCAAATTCGGTTATGTTAAATACCTTTCTCCTCACCTCAGGTAAATGTGGTCTAGTCAGTGCAGTCAACACTCCTGACAAAACACAAACACTTTCATTTTAGATTTAACCATTCTGCCTTAATTTGTGTGTATTGAAGTTTTCTTGAGGAAGAGACATTTCTTGCCAGCAACGCTCCGCAGTGGATCCTCTCTCCACCTGATCTCCTAGTATGATGTCCTTAGAAATCCAGGAAATGTCTGAACACAGCAGGGGATCCTCAGTGAGTGATTGGGGGGTTGATGCCGTTTTTAACACGCTTTTAGCAAAAAGAAGACAAATATCTCGTGGTTGACAAGCGTCGAAGACACAGACGAAGATGTCAAGATAGTTTCTGGAGATAAGAGCCGATGACGGTGTCTGGGTGCTGAAAACAAAATCACGTGATCTACGCAGGCTGAGTTGAAACCTCACTTCCTGTCTGAGGATTTGATGCTGATGTGAACGCGTCTGTGCAGAGAACCTCCCGCTGTGTTGTGCATGTGTGAAAGGAAAACTCTGGGTCAACTCTGTAGCCAATTCTCCGGATTTTAGCCGCAGGTCATGTCTGAAACTGGCTAAAGATTCCTGAGACAGACAGAAAGGCTGATTGTGTTAGTGTTTTCTCGCCGTAATCGCATGCTTGTGTGTACTTAAGAGCCACAACCCATTAGTGTTGATGCAGTGAGGCAGCAGCAGGGGGTCACACCGATCGACCCATTAGGTTTAACAGGAGTGTAGTCATTGTTTTACCAGGAGAAGAATGGCTCTTTGTGCGACTTTGTTGTGTTGTTAAAACTCCTCCACAGACTAAAAAGTTTGAAAAGGTGTTTCTGAAGGTGCAGTCGTGTTTATCTGCACTAGACCTTCTATCCACAGTCACTGGACTGAGTTACGACACTGACCCTCTGGCCACCTGGTTCGGACACTGACTGTATGCTCGTCTTATTGACCGACTAACTGACCAGCTGAATGACTAAGTGACTACTAAACGCTCCTCACAAGGGCACTTCTTCACTGACCATTTGTCTTTTGTCTGTTTTATTACGGCACCATAAAACTCCTGGGTGAGAGAAGAACCCTAAAAAGATGGAGCTGTAAATAGAGAAGCTTTCCGTGTGAGTGTGTGTGTGTGAGTGTGTCTGAGGGAGACGGGGAGATGCTTCATTAATTCCTTTGTATTTCACCCTGTGCCTTGTTCAGCACTATAAAGATGAGAGAGGCAGATGGAAAAGAAGAAAACATAAAAGACTGAGTTACAGTGGTCTGTTCCATTCTCATACTCTTCCATCTTCGCCTTCCCATCTCCACCCCCTTTTGTCTCGTCAATAAATCTGCAAAATGTACCCTTATCTCAGACAGGAAAAAAAAAGAGCTGAGGATTGAAAGTGGGAGAAAGAACCTCAGAGAATTAACGACGAGGGCTAAGTTTGGTCTTACAATGAAACTGTGTGCACAGTATCTCTGGTTAACTTCTCTCCAATAATGAGTATGAGCCTTGATACATTTCACACAGCCCCAAACAGGAAAGCAGGATAACTCATGGCAGGAATCAGAATGTAATATATGTAGGAAATGAAGTAGTCATGTTCTGCAGGAGTTTGCCATTCACACAACAACAGTGAAATGTCTGATTAGAGCGGGCAGGAGGTGGCGTAGAAGGTACAAATTCTCCTGCGGAATTTGTTTTGTTTTCCAGCACATTAACTCCACTGTCGGCCCGTGTCACCAAAAGTTCTCCAATCTCGCCATCTTTCCAGGTTTACACATCTTCATCTGCATCTTCTACACACACGGCTCCTCTTTTTCATCCTGAGATGTAATGTTGTTCCTCACACATAAAACAAACATTCAGAAATGACAACATACAACAACAAATGTGCATTTATTATAATTTTCTATTTCCCTTTTTTCAGCCTCTGGCCTCTGCTCCTTAATTTTAAAAATAAACCAGATTTTTCAACAACATTAGTGTTGATTTCACGTATGTTCTCATTGCTCAGTCACGGTCCCTCTGGCTCTCAGCAATATTTCATGATCTTTGAGTCTTTGACCCAGATCTCAGCTTGATGGATTGATGATCTGACACGATCACTCATGTTCCCGGTTAGCAACGCAAAGGTGACCTGACACAGCGCATGTTACACTCCCACGGTCCGCTATGTGTGTGTGTGGGTGTGTGTGTGTGTGTGTGGGTGTGGGTGTGTGTGGGTGTGTGTGTGTGTGTGCCTGTGTGTCTGTGTGTCTGTGTTAATTTGCACATGCATGATTTTCTTTTTCTATGCATTCAGAGACAGCCCGCGTGTCCTCCTTCATTTGCTCAGTCAAGCTTGAGTGATAGCATTATGAGAGTTTGTGTGCGTCGTGTACATACGTGTGTGTGTGTGTGTCTCTGTGTGTGTGTGCGCACGTGTGTGTGTGTGTGTGTGTGTGTGTGTGTGTGAGTGAGTGTTCTGGTTGTATCTATCTACTTCCTTCCGTGTCATCAAGCCATTTAGAGCCACATGACACCATTATATGCACTTTTATATTTGTGTGTGAGTTTGCGTGCATCCCTATATGCTTGTGTGTGTGTGGGGCCTGTTAACACACTTTGTAGGTCTGGGAAATGAAACAGCTGTTGCCCCCCCCCCCCCCCCCCCCCTATCTCTTTCCCCCATCTCAGACGCTGTCTATCAGCCAACGCTCCTCAATCAATTAGTGTCTACTAATATCTCTGCGTGTGTGTGTGCGTGTGCGTGTGTGTGTGTGTGTGTGTGTGTGTGTGTGTGTGTGTGTGTGTGTGTGTGTGTGTGTGTGTGTGTGTGTGTGTGTTGGGGAGGGGAGGGGGGTGAGGGTGGATGCGGTCAACCAATTCATTGAAGCGGCAGCTCCAAATCAAATTTGTGGTCCAGACTCGGAACCCCTGGCTTCCTGTTCTCATCTTTCCTTGCTCAGAATGCGCGAACACACACACACACACACACACACACACACACACACACACACACACACACACACACACACACACACACACACACACACACGGACACTGTCACAAAAACACAGGAAACATGCTGGATGACGACATAAATAGACATGTACATACACACTTGTGCACTGCAGACTCACAAAGGTGCGCACACACACACACACACACACAGTCCCCAGAATCTGGTTATTTCCTCATGGTAGATTATTATGGTAATCTGAAGACTCCAGGTGCTAAACCTACCAGCTGCAGGAAATAGGATTTTACTGGAAGCAATTCCATCCCTCCATCCATCTGCTCATCCATCTGCTCATCCATCCATCCACGTAAAATCTATTCATCCACCCATCCATACCCAGCACATGATTTCTGTTTCTGGATATTAGTTGACTCTTGCTACACCTTCCATTCATTCCCTTTATCAACATTCATCACTTATTGCTTCATCCATCCATCCATACCCAGTCAATGATTTCTGTCTTTGGATATTAATTTACTCTTTCCCAAACTCCTGCATTCCATTCATTCCCTTTATCTGCATTCATCAATTATTAGTCCATCCATCAATCCAACCATTCCGCTGCACAGAAAATAGGATTTTCTCCAGAAAGCAGCTGTGTATTCCTTCCTTTCCCTTACTCCTCCTCTATCTCTGCCTGATTGCCAAAGTAGGATTTTTTTTACTGGAAGTAACTCCATTTATTAAATCACTCCCTTGCCCCTGGTTCCCAATCCTTGTTTCCTATGAATAGATCCGTAACTACAACTATACATTTGTTCGTTGGTAACTCTTAATTCACGTCATCTTTAATCCACAACCTTATTTTTTAAATTTTGCTTTCTGTAGGCAGATTTGTTTTGGTGCCTTACTCCTTTGCTTACTTCCAAATTCATTTCAGACCAAACTCACAACTTCATGTATATTACTTGGACATTCTCACTTACAGCCCTTCTGAAAAGATTTCAGGCAAATGTACGGAGTTCAGTGTATGTTTAAAAGAAGCTTCAGTCAAATGCACGTAAAGACACGTCCCTGGTAAATAACTGTGTTACATACACTGCATTTGATTATTGACCTTTCTGATTATTGGCAAACTGAGTAAAATGATTGTGGCCCAGTTTTATAAAATGCTCATAATATAATAAACAATGCTGCAGGAATGTATCACTCAAACTCATCTTACCAGTTTGTCATTCATTTTCTGCTTGTAGCAACGTGCCACCATCACCATCACCAGCCCCTCGGGTACGGTGGACTTGACACTGCCTCATCCTGCCTGCGCTGCCTGCTTTACCCTTCTAAAATGTCTGTGTTGAGATGCGACGGCCGAGCCTTTTCTTCATCCCTCTGTTCTGCCGCCCTTCCAACCCCTGTCTCACTCCTCCCGCCGTCAATCCGTCCCTCCAATCCCCCTCCAATCCAATAAGTATGGTTACATAAAGGTCAGAATATTTTCCATTTCAGTCCCCTATAGGAGACGGAAATGTCACCAGCGCTGTTCACGAGCTTTAGAAAAGCTTCGAAATGAACTGGTGCGAACAGTGCGGGCACAATGAGAGAGTCCTGGGTGTGCATGTGTGTGTGTGTGTGTGTGTGTGTGTGTGTGTGTGTGTGTAACTGAATGTTCCCCCTCTTGCTTTCTATCACGCCCATGTTGAGCTCACACATAATCATTGCAACTAATAGACCCCAGGTAAATGAAACAGCCCCAAAACTATTGGGATGAATTATCTTTGTCAAGTTGTGTGTGTGTGTGTGTGTGTGTGTGTGTGTGTGTGTGTGTGTGTGTGTGTGTGTGTGTGTGTGTGTGTGCGTGTGTGTGTGTGTGTGTGTGTGTGCGTGTGTCTAATTGAGTATTGTTTCCCTTAATTATGAGCTAAGAAACAGCGAGATCACCTCAAGATGTTTACAGTCAACATTAGCATACAGAGGGCATTGAGGAGGGGGAAGGAAGGAAGGGAGGAAGGAAGGAAGGAAGAAACAAAGGCCCAGGGTCTAAGAGGTCACTTTTCCTCCTGTAAGAAGATAGGGTAAGTTGGAAAGGAGGATTTTCGAGGAAAAGAAAGCAAAGCGGAGATGAATGGAGGAAGGAAAAAAAGAAGAAAGGGGAGCGAGGCCGCAAATGTTTTTGTAACATGACACACCCGCTCTGATACAATCCACGTAATCAGCCGTTAAGGGGTTAGGGGCCACGTTATCAGTGTTGGTTTCCTGACCCACCGTCTTATCACGATCAGGGGCCGCTCCGTCTCTGCATGTGTGTGAGTTGTGTGTGTCGGTGTCGTCTGTGTTCATGATTAAGCCGTTACTGATAATCCTATCAGCTTGTGTCATCTAAGACAACAAGGGATTCTTCCCACTGCAAAGAAAAACCACTGTTACTGTGCTTTTCTGCAGCCCGAGGGATCCACTCCTGGAAAAACACTCACTCACACTCCTCCCCCAAGGCTGTTGTTATTGATAATGTCATTAGATAGAGAAGGATGTGAAGATGTTCTGCCGCCTGTTGTTGAAATCACTAGTGCGGGGGCCCATTCGAAAGCTGCCTGTTCGGCCTGTGGTCCGTCAGAATTATTCCTTGTCCTTAGTGAGTCGTCCTCAAACAGCTACTGTCACTTCTTATAGTTTGTGTGCTCGACGTTGTGTTTAGAGCTTTTTTATAATTGGATTTGCTTTATTACTGTACACGTGTGTGGCTTATATATAATTTTCAATGATTTACTTAACTGGTGTTATTTTTTTTTTATACATTGCAATGCCGGCTACTTCCGAGGTTTGTTAATCAACCGACACAATCTTTAGACCCAAGTTTCCAAAAATCTTCCAAATAAAAGCTCTTTAATTCAGCTCGATAGAAAGTATGAGAGCAACAGAATGAATGTTGTGCTTTTACTTTGAAGACAAATTGCAAAAGAGAAAGTGATTCTGTGGATGTTGTTGCCATGATCAGCACGAGGACGTCGAGGAAGACTTGTTCAACTCGGTCTTCGACTGGCTGTTAGCAAGCTGCCCCCCCACTGACTGCTACAGCCTGTTTAGTTTTTATATTTCAATTAAACATATCACGTGTCCAAATCGCACCAATCTTGGAAATGCACTTCCTCTGGCAGTTTACAATACACAAGCCAAGTCTGAAGCCGATTAGATGAACAGACACATACAGACAGACAGATGTTTGTGAAATTAGTAGGTAGGTGTGTGTGTGTGTGTGTGTGTGTGTGTGTGTGTGTGTGTGTGTGTGTGCGTGTGCGTGTGTGTGTGTGTGTGTGTGTGTGTGTGTGTGTGCGTGGTGACCAGTCTGTATTCATAGTGTTACAGTTGAGTAACTTGCCTATAAACGGGTCGGCCTTTTGTTTTTCTTCAACAATACCACCACACATGTCTGTACTGTCTGTAATTGGAAGGTAGTGAATTGTGAAACTCTGTGTGCGTGTGTGTGTGTGCGCGTGTGCGGCGTGAAAGTACAGTTAGTTCCAGTTACTGATTTTCTATTGGCGGCGCCTTAAATAGAGTAGAATGGGGCGACCGATGAACTGATGTGAAGTTAGAATAATAAAAGAGTGAAGAAAACAATAGGGGCAGATGAAAGGGGGCAGAGAGCTGGATGGGTTGTGTGAAAGGAGGGGTGGAGAGGGGGGTTCCTCTCCTCTCCCCAGTTTTCGCGGCACTGTAGCTGCCTTGCCACACACTGACTGATTGATGGTGCTAAACGCGGTACCTCCGCTGTCACACCCAAACCACGTCACTGTCAGATGTCAGCTTGAGACCAACGAGGAGGAATAAATCTTAGTGATCACACCGATGCCCTGGCTGACTTGTCTTGTACTTGTGTGTTGTATTTTTGCTCTGCTAGGATCATAAAACCCATAAATAATTAAAGCTGTGCCCAGTTCCTGAAAGCTCTGTGTTTGTTTGCTGCTCGCCATCTTACGCTAAGCACCCTCTGTTCAGTTAAGGAGGTCACACCCCCGGAAAATAAACTGCATCTCCCAGCGTGTAAAAAAAACCAGCTGGATCAGTTCAGTTCAAGAAACCTGGAGTGGTGAAGTGGAGAGAATCCATCTATCTGTTTATACGGTAGCTTTTATCCAGAACTTGAATTTGACTCCCATCTCCCCTTTGAATGCACCACATCTCGGCTCGCCACCTACACGGAGGTGATGAGTGCGGCTCAGCAGTCGCTTGACAATCTTTTCATTGCTTTCACGCAGTCTGAAAATATTGTGTCAATGAGGCCTGACATGGTCACAGATACTGAAAAAGATCTTTATGGAATGGAAGTGCCAAAACAACCTTAGTGGCAGCTTATATGTTAAAAAATAAAAACACAGTCATGTTCATTTGTAGCTCAACATCTATCTTATCTTAAAGATAACTTACACTTAAATGATGAGCCCCAAATCCTTGCAGTCCATATTCTCACATGGGCTCACTCTGACATTCTCCAGAGTTTTTACAAGGGAACTGCAGGAGAAACTCTGCAGATTGTCTGGCCCAACGGACTCGGACAGTTGCAGCCCCTCCGGATGATTTCAGGAGAATACCCGGAGTTCAGTGCATGTCTGAAAGCAGCCTAAATCATTTGACGTCTTTGCAGCCATGTGTCATTTCAACACTACAGACTACACTACTAACACAAAGCTATGCCTGCTGCAGCTTTTCGATCGTCCAGAGAGGACATCCTCATTTATAACCACAGAGAACAACAGGGAAGCAACAGAGGCAGGGAAAGGGAAGTATATAGAAGAGAGAGCAGGAAATGACAGAGTCAGACATAAGGGAGGTATGCCAATGGTGAGCAGAGAGAGAGAGAGAGAGAACACAGGAGGGGAACACACACACGCAGAGTTAAAGGTTTGGAAACAGTCTAGAAAAGATAGTTCAAATCAATGGTGGAGAGAATAATCAAGTTATTAGAAAGGCAGCAGACATTTTCTCACTGACTCCGCTCGGCTCTGACAACCCACTGTGATCCCTGGACACTGCCCCTGTGTGTTTGTGTGTGTGTCTGTGTTGTCAGTGAACGTCTGTGCTCGTGTGTGTGGGTGCAGTTGTGTATATATTTGTCTCCCTCTATCACCTCCGTGTCCTTGCTAATAGCTGAGTGGACTCCCTGCAGTCTCCACAGGCTGTACTGTGATTATCACCACTTAGCTGTGCGCCCACACAGAGACACACACAGGCACACATGGACAACGCACTATGCAGACACCAAATCATGCACACATTTGTATACATGCAACACACACACACGAGGACACACATGCAGTTCCCCACAGGGAAGTGTAAATATGATATAGAGAACCAAATAATCTGTGAATGTGAACACGCGTGTGCATGTTCATATTGTCAACTCCATGTGTGCATGTTCGCCTCTCTTTACACGTCCGTCTACGTGGGTGTGTGTCTGTGTAAGTGTCCATCTCTGCATGTGTGTAAATCTTCACATGTTCTCTATCTCTATATCTGTACTCCACAATGTGTGTGTCTGTGTGTGTGTGTGTGTGTGTGCTCCATGTCAGTGCAGCCCGTGTTAACTGTTGACACACTAATTTACTGTGGCTTCCCGTAAGACCTGCCCAGTAATATGGCTTATTGACGAGGCCACGGGGAGCGTGTACGCGTACGTGCATTGTGTGTTGTTTGTGTTTGCACCACTGAGTGTTTTCTGTGCTGGAGATTACATATCTGCTGCATTACAGATAAATATGGTCAGGCCATGGATGATGTATGCACACATAAATGTTTACTCTCTGTGAGTGAGTGTGTGTGTGTGTGTGTGTGTGTTTGTGAGACACTTTGATAGTTTTATGGGTCATTTTTGTTTGTGTCGAATCTGCATTTTTCTAATGATCAAATGTTTCTGCCTCTGCATGTGCACAAGATTTATGTTTCCTGGAGAGAAGGAGAGGAGAGGAGAGGAGAGGAGAGAAGCAGAGAGGAGTAACGTGATCCATGGGAGAGAGCGCCAACAGGAAATTTCATTTTGAACAGTGGTGAAAAACTGGACAAAATGCAGCCACTGCAGCGTCCCCGGAGTCCGAGAGGTGCCAACAGGTTGACACTACACACACTCACACACAGATTTAAAAAAAACACGACTCATACACTGAAGAGAGTTTCCAACTATGCACTCAGAGCAACATCTTTTAACTCTCTGACATGCAGGCACACACACACACACACACACACACACACACACACACACACACACACACACACACACACACACACACACACACACACACACAGACACAAACACACCCTACACACATATGCACAGAAGTGAGGAGAGGTTGATGGACACGGAGCTTCTGGTCCCTCTGAGATCACCACATTCTCCATGTGCCATTAACCTCAAAGATGGATGGGGGAGGGAGGCGGTGGCAGTGTGGTGATCAGGAAGATCGAGAGAAATCTCAGTGGGCCGGTAACATTTTGGGGTTGATTACTCTGGATGTACTAACGTTACTGAGACTCACGACCGACTAAACCAAAACTGTATAAATGGTAAATATGACTGTTTTAAAAAAAAGCAGAGATAAAGCATCTCCACGTGTCAAAGCAACAAGGAAGTCTGTCAATTTCTTTTCAACTCCTGGGCAACATTTGTATCCCACTTGGATTCAGAGGAGAAGAAAAATAGAATGGAAATGTTTATTTTGAAAAAGGGAAGGAACAGGATGAACGAAGAATACAAAGAAAGAAAGACCAATAAATCAAGTCAATAAATCAAGCTGCACCAAATAGATATCACTTCCAATAATATGTCTTTGTGAAAATGTTACAATCATACAATCTTAAAGAAAGTGACACAAACATTTGAAATTGAATGGGTTCTTCCCTGACCCATAATGCATCCTTCCACCAAGTTCCATGCAAATCCATTCAGTTAATTTTGTGTAATCTTGCCTCCTAACAAACAAGAAGACAGAGTGAAAACACAACTTCCTTGGTGGAGTTAAACAAGGACAGAGAACATTTCAAATGTGCAGGTGGCAAAAATGACATACAAACCGAGAAACAGCTCCAGAATCCCAAACTTAGAACATAGTGATGTAAAATAAATAAATTCGATCATATATAATCAATCAACTCAAGCGGACGAGAACGAGCGGCGGTGGACGTGTTGGCGAGGTGAGGACAGGGCCAGTAGAGCTTGTCGACAGGCCAGCAGACAAGTTCTTCCCCTGACGCAGAGCAAGGATCAGTTTACCCTCTACTGGTTTCACAGCTCTGTTGCAACACACACACACCAGAATGTTTTGTTTTTTTTAAATAAATTGCCTTGGTGTTTTTACTTAGTCTCCATACAGTGACTGAACTCAGTAGTGTCAGGTTATTAAAATCCACTCTGGCACACACACACACACACACACAGCGGCTTCATGCACCACGTCAACGTACTTTCAGATTGCAAATGTTGCCCCCACAGCCTCCACTGTTTCCAAGGTAAATACAAGGCTGCAAGAAGAGTAGCAACGACGAGGAGGGAGGGGGTGAGAGCGTGTTGCAGCAATGCAACAACTATATATGGTAAGTTCAAGGTAAATAGGTAATACTATAACTATTTGTTATAAGAACTAAACTGAGCAACGTGTGCTCTATCAGGAACTAGAATGGCACTTGGAGCACAAACCTCTGCCGAGGCCCAACAGTTTAAAAAACAACTTTAAATTTAGAAGATTTATATTTGGATCTGCATCACATCTCACACACTGATAAATATCTGTCCCATTTTCATCAAGATCCATGAATTATTCTCTAAGAAATAAACAAAAGTGTTGAAAGACAATGCTAATGAAAGTGCCAAAAAACCTGGATCTGGATCCACAACAAATTTGTATTTCTTCTTCCTAGTGTCAGTCCCAACCCCTCCACAGAATTTCATGGAAATTATTTTTTTGCGTAATCTGCTAACAAACAAACAAGAAGAAGAACTTATGCCCTATGTCGCCATGTTCAAGAAAGTGAAAAGACAATCCTGAATCTGTCCACTTCAGAATCGTATGGGCTCTTCCACCCCTCCACAAAAGTTCATGGAAATTGGATTGGTAGTTCTCACAAACAAATGCCTATGAAAGTAAATCCTTCCTGATGTAGTTATAGTTGTAACTATTGATGACATAAAAACACGATGAAAAGTTTTTGCTTTTTGACAAGACTGACAAGCCGACCGTTGCGTTGATATAAGATCTCTTCAGCGTTTCCCATCCATTGGCCTAAAATGGATTCCCTCCCTGTGATGTCGGCGGTGACTTCTGGGAAACCCGGTCCACTGCTTAGCAAGCAGAAAAGGTGTCATGATGGCATATCCTCGTTTCACAACATACTGTTGAGACTTATACCAAAGAATGCGTGAAGGGAAAGTCCAGCAGGCTCGGGTCCATGTGGTGCGTTGGTGTGAGTTTAG